>NW_026889765.1:17390000-17542500 GCF_033153115.1 Saccostrea echinata | reverse complement strand
CAAATCTTTAAAAATCTTCTTCTCAAGAACCACTGGGCCTGAAAAGCTGAAACTTATTTGGAAGCATCCTGGGGTAGTGTAGATTGTAAATTGTTCAAATCATGACCCCCGGGGGTAGGGCGGGGCCACAATAGGGAATCCAAGTTTTACATTGAAATATATAGGACAAATCTTTAAAAATCTTCTTCTCAAGAACCACTGGGCCTAAAAAGCTGAAACTTATGTGGAAGCATGCTGGGGTAGTGTAGATTCTAAATTGTTCAAATCATGACCCCCGGGTTGGGCGGGGCCACAATAGGGAATCCAAGTTTTACATTGAAATATATAGGACAAATCTTTAAAAATCTTCTTCTCAAGAACCACTGGGCCTGAAAAGCTGAAACTTATGTGGAAGCATGCTGGGGTAGTGTAGATTCTAAATTGTTCAAATCATGACCCCCGGGGGTAGGGCGGGGCCACAATAGGGAATCCAAGTTTTACATTGAAATATATAGGAAAAATCTTTAAAAATCTTCTTCTCAAGAACCACTGGGCCAGATAAGCTGAAACTTACTTGGAAGCATCCTGGGGTAGTGTAGATTCCAAAAGTTCAAATCATGACCCCTGGGGATAGGGCGGGGCCACAATAAGTACTAAGGAGGGGGGGGGAGAAATCAGGTGAAAAACAGCAAGGCCAAAGTTACTCAGGTGAGCGCTGTGGCCCATGGGCCTCTTGTTTATACATGCACACATTCAATATTTACATTAACTTCCAGTTCCCTTGGTACATGCACCTTATTTTGCACACTCAGATAAAGGAAAACCAGTAAGTGCCCTTTATTATTTTCAACAGCCTCTGATCTCACAAGTTTCTTTTCTTAGGATAAAGAGTCTTTAATCAGAGACATAAATAACATGATTTTTGTCTCCACTTTAAAATTTGATCAACCATTTTCACCATATGGCCATCTCTACTGTTTTTGTACCCTTCATCTGCGCATCCCGATCTTTTAAAAATTTGCATCACAGCTGATTATTTTTTCAAACGGTCATTTTGACCCACACTTTTTTGTAAGGACTGATGTTTTTTGACAACTCAGTGTTGGCATATATTTTGTCAAATTTTGAGTAACACAATTTAAAAAAATCATATTAGATATCAAAGGCCCGTTTTACAAAAGAACTTACAATTAAAATAAAAAAAAATTAGTTGTTTGTAAAAATTTGAAGAATAATGTTTTAAGTTAAAAATTGCTTGCATAAATATATATCTCAAAATTATTTTAAAAAATTAAAACATTTTCAATTTAATGCGAAATAGAAAATTATTCCCAAAATTAAATCTTGATCTTAGTCATAAGTCTTTTATAAAGCCAGGACCAGATCTCTTTTAAATGTGGCTTTTAATGTGTGACAGTGCATGTTATATTGGTCAGTATACAATTACATTGTATCTTGTCACAATTAAGTAACATATAAAATGTGCTCCAGTTATTAATCAATTTTATTATTAAAGTGGTGTTAGTGATCATTACTTTGACTTAATAGGACCATGTGGATCATGGGCTTTTTGATTCAGATTCAGCACTTTGTACATTTGATCTGGATTTTGTTTTGTTTTCTTGTATTCCATTTATAATAATCACTTTTCAGAGGAGTTTGTCGTAGAGCCAAGCAGTGAGAAGTCAAGTCCATCAGCTGGAGACACTGATAGACAGACCAACAAAGACACCGCTCCCACTGAGGACATAGAGGAGGAAGATTCTACCATAGAGGTAGGGTCAGGGTAAATAAAGGAGGAAGATTCTACCACAGAGGTAGGGACAGGGTAAATAATGGAGGAAGATTCTACCATAGAGGTAGGGTCAGGGTAAATAAAGGAGGAAGATTCTACCACAGAGGTAGGGACAGGGTAAATAAAGGAGGAAGATTCTACCATAGAGGTAGGGACAGGGTAAATAAAGGAGGAAGATTCTACCATAGAGGTAGGGACAGGGTAAATTAAGGAGGAAGATTCTACCATAGAGGTAGGGACAGAGTAAATAAAGGAGGAAGATTCCACCATAGAGGTGGGGGGAAGATTAATTTCATATTTAGTGTACACTGGGTTGTAACAACAATCACAACTTCTTAAGCCTTTCAATAGGAAAAAATAACCTCAAATATATTAGATAGGCATCCCTGACCCTCTTTCCCCCTTTTTTCATAAATGTGATATAAATGTAGGAACACCTGTTATAGTTTAACTTCATTGAATGCAATGATATAACCTAAAATATACCTCAGAGGAGACTATCAACTCTGTGTAGCTTATTCCTTAATTGATCAGAAGTGACTCCATTTTGTACCAGATTTTAACATTATGTGATATTATTATATTCAAGATGGGTTTTTTTTCTTGCTTTGCGGGAAAGGCAAGACAAGTTGTTGACTGGTTTTAGTAAAAGATAATCATAATAATCAAGATCTGTTTTTTGTCTTGTAATATTTGAGTGAAATGTAGGAAATGTTCTTAAACATTTCAGACAGAAGATGAAGAATTTGAACACTTTATTGATGAAGATGAATTTGAGGGGTTTGAAAAAGACAAGAGTCAACCATCCAAATCAAAAGAGGGACAACCAGAACTGAAAATGGCAGATGTAAGTTTTTCTTTACCTTTTTTTAATTTAATTTTGTTTCTATTTAGTTTTGCAAGAAATGTTCGACATGCATTCATTTGGGGGGGGGGGGGGGGGGGGGGGGGCTTGTCTTGGATTACTGAAAAGTCCTTGATTCAAGGGAATATAAGTACTATGTGGATACCTTCTTGTAAAGATACTGCTTGAAAGTCAATACTTACTGATGATATAAATTTATGGGTAAGGGGTACCCATAAAGTCAGCGAATCCCCCCCTCCCCCCCAAAAAAATGACTCAATAGTATAAGGTATTTCATAAAATCTGCAACCATTTCAAACTTTGATTAAAACTTTATTTTTGAAACTTACCTGTGTAGTAATGCACCTTGATTGTTAATTCCTTGATATTTTTTTCACATCTATATTCATGATCAAACATTTATCCATGAAAAAAACACAGTAAAAATCAGAAGATAAATATGTGCATTATCATTCTTCTAATTTTAATTCAGGGAAATAATTTTTTTTTTTTTGGAATTTAAATAATTAAGACAACAATCAGAATTGTACATGTATAATTAGTACCAAGCTTGATGGAAAATTGGACTTGTACTGCTTACAGAGTATTTACATGTATTAAAAGAACTTTAGAACTTATCAAATCTCAAGATTTATTTCTTACTGAATTTTTTTTAGATTTTGGATTGATTTAATATTATAGGTACCATTGCAATTCAGAACCAACTGGGACAGTTTTTATGTAGAGATTCTGATGTTGGCAGGGTTAGGGGTGTATTTCCTGAACTTTTTACAAGGGAAGAGCAAGAATCACAAGCTGGCTCAGTCATGGTTGAGCGCTCACCGTGACATCCTTGAACAGAACTTCAGTATTGTGGGTACGTATAGTCTTATTTTTAGAATATTGGTTTTATCCAGAGGAATTCCCAGAGTTTCTTTAGTTTCTGACTTATCATACCTTCATTAAGTTAATTTCATTGTAATTGAAGCATTTTGTACATTATCATCACAAAATTAATAATGGTTCCAGATGGCTTTAATTCAGCTTCATTAAAATTACTGTATGCAGGGAAATTTTCATCCAAATTTTATTTTTGCCCTCTTTGCAAGAGGGCCAATTTTAAAAGGAGCAATTTTTTTTGAGGACAGGATTTACTGTATAAATGTCTGTGTCTGGGTGAATTTATATGAGGGCAAATTGTTTGCGAGCATGATAGGCTGAAATGATAAAAAGATTTTACAATTTATTATATAGGGGATGATGGCACTTCTAAAGAGGCATCCTCTGGGACTTTGATGAAGGAATCAGAAAATGTCTACGCCCTCTGGTGCAGCGGTAGAACATGTGTGGAAGGAATGCTGGTTGAGCTGAAATTTCTGAAGAGACAAGACCTTATTAGCTCCATTTCAAACATGTTTAAACCTGCCTCAGACCAGATTGTAAGTCACAGGTCTTCAATACTTTCTTTTAAAACAGGATGACATGTATATTGATACCCCTCCCCTTTTTAGGGCCCCGCAAGGATTTGCGGGTGCCCTATAGTAATCACTCTGTCTGTCTGCCTGTCTGTCCGTCTGTCTGTCTGTCCGTCTGTCATTCTTCCGTCCACAAATTTTCTGTTTTTTTCCATTAACTTTTTTTGTAGTTGACCAATAAAGTTCAAATTTGGTATGTTGGTTGAAGAGGCAGTAAGACATATTTTGATGCCAAGTTTGGTTCTCTGTGTCATTCACTTTGGAGCTGGGGTAGATTCCTTAACTTTACATTAGAATGAATGCCAGGGCAAAGAGAGATAACTGCTGAGAATGATCCTATTGTAAACTGTGAGAGCTGCAACTAGTCCCATGGGATTAATTAACTTTCCTCTTGAAGAAAATCCAAAGCATTATCTGTTTCTGTCAAATTGAGATTAATTAACACCTCTGTCTGCAAATGAAGTTTGTTTTGAAGTTAAGGTCAATTCTGAATGATTTACATTCTCTGAAATGTGGATTTAAATAATGGTTAAATAATGGTATTTTGGTAAAATACACAATGAGTTATGATTTTATTAAATTCTGAAAAAAGAAATACATAAAGATATGTTGTTTTTTTTTTTTACAATTTTTTTGTTTTTATTTATTTAATATTTTATTTATTTATTTATTTTTTTTTTTGCTGCCATATGTAAATTCAAGAATACTATTAATTTCAACAGGTAGTCCAATAATAAACTCATTCTATCATTACTGAAAAGGTTCTTATTGTAAACTTGGAAGAAAAGGATGTGAGAGCAGTACAATTAATCCCCTAGGATTAATTATCTTGTCTGGGGCAGAGAATTTTCCAGACTTATCTTTATTTGTCACTTTAAGATAAATTAACCTTTGTCTGCAACTGATGTTTGTTTTGAAGTTAATGTCAAGCCTGGGTGATATTTGCATTCACTGAAGGCTGGCATTTTATAAAACACGTGCTTTATTCTTGTTTAAATATACATTTAATTGAGTTATTATAGATATGATGTTTTTTACTGCCTTATGTATATACAGGGATACTCTTTACAGGTTGTTGGATATTTATGAATCATCTTGAAATTTTATAAATACAGTTGTTATTGCATATTCTTCTTCATATATTTTTTAATTTTTGTAATCAATTAAAATTCTCATTCTGTAAGCTGCACCCTTATATTTCTACCCCTCGGCGGGGCCCTTGCTGACTGATCAGTTTTCTAGTTTCAAACATACATCCATAATACACACATAAACAAATTCAGTAAACTCTGTTTAATCCTGTCATTATGGGTAATCCAGGTAGATCTGTAAACTCTTATCCTGTCGTTACAGGTAATCCAGGTAGATCTGGATCACAAGGTGATGGATAAGTTCGTTTTTGCCATTGCACAGAAGAGAAGCTGCAACAAACTCCACAAGGAAATGCTGGATTTGGTAGGTCATTCTCATAGGTTATGAGGTTTTATGCCTACAGTGAAACGTTATTACCTTGAACTTGATGGTACATGTACCAAGATATATGTCTACGATATCCATGAGGCGAAAATGCATAAAGAAAAAGTGTTTTGGACTTCTAACTCCCATCTAGACAAATCTGTGGTATTTGAAAAACAGTATGTAAATGATACATAAATTGAACCGAAATTTATTTGTTATTGGCCAATAGGAATAATCATTTTGATTTTATTATTTTTTTTTTTTATCCAGGATTCAAAATTTCTGTCTGTTGTGTAACTACTAAACTGGACAATTATGTCTGGAGCTTGTTTATTTGATTTACTTTATTTAAAAATAAAATAATTATTATAAAATTTTAAATGCAAAGTTGTACATTTATGTTCATTGTATGCCTTTTTTGAGAAAAAAAATTGAAAGTTTCAGAACCAAGTTAAAGTGCCTAAAACCTAGTAAAAATCAAAAAGTTTTCTTTTTTCCCTCCAAGTTATATGCACTCAAAAACACAAATATTAAATGAACTTGTTTTTGCCCTCTTAGAGCCAGTTCACAGAAAAGAAGAATTTGGATAAAAAGATAGACATTCCATCAAGTTTTCAAGTCCTCAGCGAGATCATGGAGGCTACAACAGCTGTTCTGGACAAAAAGGTCAGAGGCCATCATGAATTCTAAATGATTCTTACTGTCAACCAACTTTCGTTCACCCGAGACTAAACTGCAGTAGGTGTGATAGAAATACTATGTCCCTATTCTGGACTAGCGGAATAATCCAGATGTAATTTTACATCTCAAAATTAAAACAATTAAGGATAAATTACAAAAACAAATTCTTTTCTTCCAGAATTCAATTATCAAAAGGTGCATGCTTTACTGGAGAAGTGATATCAGTTTAGTTTAACAACATCATTTTTGACCCAGCCACATAATTTGGTGAAAAGTGGAGAAATGTAGCTTTACAAATCAATTCAGTATAATTTTTGAAAAGTTTAATTCCATCGAAAGAAAAGTTGAAAATAAAGCAAATTAACTCTTCTGTTTGAGAGACAAGAAAAAATTGTTTATGGTTTGTATCATAAACACTCCTGAAACCACTTTGAATGTTCATAAATGGAAATAATCATTTACATGAAGTTTTCAGCTCTTGGTAATATGGGAATAAATAATCAAATATTTTAAATAAACATTTCATATTTGATAACCAGATATTTTTGGTATAAGATATTGGAATAAGTCAGTCTAGTTTAGTTTTGTAAAGATGCAAACTTTATTGAAATATTGTCTTTTAAAATTTTATTCTTTTAAAATTACAAATCCGTGGTTGATTTTACACATGTAGCCCAATGTACATACATGTAGTTACAATATTGTATAAATTATTTGAAATATTAGACTACTGAATTATGTAAAAGTGTTAGATATCTTTGTTACTTTCATGTCATCTGAAGTTTCTACATTCTGAATTACAAGCTAAATACGTGTTTAATTTTGCATCAAATTAATTTTATCAAAAACAAATATTTCCTTATACTGAACAAATTAAAATATTGCAATTGTAAGAAATTGATTCCACTTTAGTATATACATGAAATAAAAGTTATCGGACAGTATTTTTAGATTTTGATACAACAAAATACCTAAGCAATTACAAACCTTATGCAAGTTTTTACTTAGCTGATTTTTGCCTTTTGAAAATGCTCTAGGAATATATTTCTTATCTGGTTTTCTCATCTATAGAGAAAAAGGAATGATCGAGTCAGTAAAGGGGGGGGGGGGGGTCTTTAAGAGATTTTAAATGAAATCTTATGAATAAAGTTGGTTTGAAGTATGAGTTTATGTCCCTTGATGTTGATAGATATTTTCTTTTATTTTCTGTTTCTGCGGTATAAAATTCTCATAAGATTTAAATTCATGATGACTGAAATATCAAATATACATGTACCATTCATCTTCAAAGTTGTTGATAATTATGAACTTATATATGAAGTGAATAATATACTTTCATCCATTGACAGGTATGCACAGTGCTCCAAAAGTTTGAGCCATGTGTGGAATACATTCATTTTTCTGATCAGTATGCAGGACTGAAGTCTACGGAGTAAGTTTTGTTTTTAATTCGTCGTAATCATGGAGGAACCAAAAACTTCATATATAGTAATGTATTTACATACAGAGAAGATCGTGACGCATGAATCTGTGGACAGTAATTATGATTGCAATATACTACTCCTGAAATTATTTGCAAAATATAATTTGCTACATATTTATAGAAACATTAGGAGGAATTATACCCCTCCCCCCTCTTTATTACAAAGTGCCATTGTGTACCTCCTATTTTATGTTCTGATTTGACAGATATTTGGAGAAGGGAAAAAAGCAAACAAAAAAAAAGGATACTGCCATTCTTTCTGTAATGTAACCATCTCTTATCTGCAACTCCTACTATACCACTGAAAAATAATTAATGAGACTTTAACATAATCTTTATTATATAGTGCCATTATGCACCTCATATTTTATGTTCTGATTGGTCAGATATTTGGGGATTCCCATAGCGAAAAGGCACTTTGCCATTATACTCATTATAGGAGCAGGGGGTCATTATACTCGTATATGTATGGGAATGGGGGGGGGGTATCATTTTATGAGATCATTGCTCACAGTACCTCTAGTTTAAGTCTGTCCCAATTAAGTTTTATCCAGTAGAGTTGCAGTCTTGACATAAGCATATGGTTCTGTTGTTGTATTGCTTGAGAATTTATTTGCATTTTATGTGTTTTTGTAGTGACTCCCAACCAACAAAGATGCCACAAGTGAAACCAGTTCTGATGTTTGTCTTCAATGGTATAGTTGTCCATACTTCAAAACACAATTTCTCTTTCTTTTTAAAATGATTTCTGTAATAATATTTTTATAAAATAAATTATAAGGTATTAAAATGATTTTTAATAATCTTAGCACAGTCTTACTTCAAGCTTTTACCAAAAAAAAAAACAAAACAAAAAAAACTATTATATTTGTGTTTCATTAATGTTTAATTTATGACTGTACAACTTGGTGAGAAAATTTAACATCATTGTAAGTGTGTAATCATTGTATGTACATGTACATGTTTCTTATAAACGTGTACTCAGTATTATTTTAAGTGTAAATTACCAGACTCCCTTTTTCTCAGTGCCTGGAAAGGGAAAGACTAAGCCGTCTGACATGGAATCTGTGAAACCACTGCTCCAGATGGTCTTCCACTGTATTGATAAAGTCAGCCGTCTTCAACTAAGCCGAGAGGTAAGCAATAAGGAACACTGAAGGCTGGTTGGACTCTGAAATTTTTTTTATTCCAAATTGCTGAATGTTACAAAATTACTGTATACTATGTAATTTTTGCCCCCTGTGTTATTTTCGCCCTTTTACACTGGAGAACGATTTACTCCGTTTTCAATTCACCCATATATAATTATATTTAAGAATTAACTCCTTTTTTTACTTGCCCATTTTTAGCTCACCTCGACAAAGTCGAGATGAGCTTATGCTATACCCCTGGCGTCGGCGTTAGTGTCAGTGTCCCAGTTAAAGTTTTAGGAGCAAGTCCCATTCCCAAGTAACTATAAACCCTACCTGGACCAAACTTGCATGTATGATGCATCTAGGGATGGAAACTACCACACTTCCTTTGGATGCTGGATCTGACCTAGATTTTCCAGATGAGTGACCAGGTTAATGTTTTTGGAGCAGGTCCAAGTAACTTTAAGCCCTACCTGGACCAAACTTGCATGAGTAATGCATCTAGGGATGGACACTACCACACTTGCTTCGGATGCTGGATCTGACCTAGATTTTCCAGATGAGTGACCAGGTTAATGTTTTTGGAGCAGGTCCAAGTAACTATAAGCCCTACCTGGACCAAACTTGCATGTATGATGCATCTAGGGATGGAAACTACCACACTTGCTTCGGAAGCTGGATCTGACCTAGATTTTCCAGATGAGTGACCAGGTTAAAGTTTTTGGAGCAGGTCAGTTTCCAGGTAACTATAAGCCCTAACTTTATCAAACTTGCATGGATGATGCATCCAGGGGTGGACACTACCACACTTGCTTCGGATGCTGGATCTGAACTAGATTTTCCCCATGTGAGACCAAGTTTAGATTTTGGAGCAGTCCCATTCCCAGGTAACTATAAGCCCTACCTGGACCAAACTTTCATGGATGATGCATCTAGGGATGTACACTAACCAACCTGCATCGGATGCTGGATCTGACCTAGATTTTCCACTTGAGTGAATTTTAGCCATATTTTAAAAAAATTAGCATGGATGATGTATCTAGGGATGGACACTTCCAGACTTGCTTTGGATTCTGAATTTGACCAACATTTTACAGATGAGTGACCAGGGTAATTCTTTTAGAGAAGCCATATGATATTATGGCCTGTTATGATTAAACTTGCATAGATGGTGCATCTAAGGATGAAAATGTCCAGACTTGCTTTGGACGTTGGAACTGACCACAATTTTTTGATTACTAAACAGGTTAAAAGTTTTTTGAGCAGGTCCATTTCCAAGTAACTACAAGTCCTACTTAAACCAAACTTGCATGGATATTGATCTTGGGATGTACCCTAACTAGAAAAAAAATATTTGTGAAATTTGCCTTACTTATAGATAACATTCGTCGAGTTGAGCTTCGTAATCTTTGATTACCTATGTTTAATTAACCCATTTGTGACAAGGGTGAAAATAAAAGGAAAGCAAATATTTCCCTGTATACAGTAACCCATTTGATTATTTTATATAGGCCAAACAGAAAGCAGAAAAGAACCGTCAAAAGGCCGAGGAGGAATACGAACGTTTGACCCACAGTCAGAGACAGGAAGCGGCACAACTCCGTAGGGAGGAAAAACGTCGTGCTGAGAAAGAACGACTCCTAAATGAGGAGGATCCAGAAAAGGCTCGAAAGCTTGAGGTATAGTCCCTAAAAATTATTAGTTAATTTATAATTAATATACAGATTTAGCCAAAGTTGCAGTTCCAATTACTTCTCTGTATTACGGAGGATTAAATTTTGTACAAAGAATCCGGGTAAGCGTATATTATTTTTGCATGAAATTGAGAAGATGAAGGAAGTATTTTGATGATATTCTTTAATGGGTATTTTTTGAGGTAGGAATCTATTTTCCTTAAGTAATTATTATCATATTATTTTTGTATTATTTTCGTATTTTCTTAATTTGAATATTCACTTATGTGAAATTATGAATTGTGCAGGAAAGAGAAAATCGCCGAGAAATGAAGCGTAAACAGCCCAAGATGAAGATGATGAAGGTGCAAGGCTGAGGTAAATTTTGACTGCACAATTCAAAAACGGTATTTGTATGAGGGTTGTCAGGTAAAATCATGGACAGCACATTTTTATTGAAAATTAATGTGTGCACTAAGCTGAAATTTTCAGCAAATGATTATTGATCATATTTGAATTCACGTTAATTTTTTTTTTTTTTGGTTAAAATATATACAAAAAATTGAGGATTTTATTACATCTGAGTGTTCACAGCATATGGTCCCACCATGCATGAGCAAAAATCGGAATTTTGTCAGAGAATATGCAATTATTACACTGAAATAAAAGTATGGAATAGATAAGATAAGGGTAAATATTCAACATATTTGTAGTCTGTAATTAATATGTAAACATTCGGGAAATTTCAAAGATTTGAAATTTTACCAAACATTTGAAATGGGAAATGGTAAAAACAATTAATGAGAAATGGCACACCAGAGAGCAGTTCAGTTTTATGTAGATCTGTTAATGATGCCTTTACAGAATTAAAATGATAACAGAAGATGGAGATATAATAAATAGTAATATCACTGTATCTTTAGTGTACAAATAAACTGGGTGTTTTTTAAGCAGAAGTTTTTTCATTGAGGCCGAGGGTAGAACAAAACATACAGACGAATATCTACTGGCAGTAGTGAACGATCCTATCCATGCATTGCAGACAATTTAATTAAGATTGCATATTTAGTTTTAAGTAGTGAGAGTACTGTCCATATCATACTAATACAAATTTCAGAAGGTCCCATGTGTCTGCAAGATTCGACCCTTGCCTGTTCATGAAGGAGTAAAGGGGAATTTGAGAGCATCCATCAGTGAAATTCCCGAATTTAAGTGGGGGTTATCCATATTTTTTTAGCACATATGAAATGTGATATTGCCTTAGACATCCCTGTGCTGCACATGATATAAAAATCCCATATTTTGTTTATTTGAGCATATGATTATCCATTTGAAATTTGCAATGTACTTTGATGAAAAATATACTAAAGAGTAGTGAAGATTGTAGAATGCAGTATTAAGAGTTGTGAAATTTTCAAAAAGTAGCGTTTTTCTACGATTTTACTGGACAATCCTTGTATGTATGATTGATGTCTGTGTCAAAATACATGTACCTTTCAACCATGAAGAGATTACGTTATTTCTGTTTTCAAGAAAAATATATACTTATTATCCAATATATTTTTTCAGGTGTTGGAATTTTGTGCAATGAAGAGGAGTTTAAGAAATTCTTAGTTACCAGTTTTTTTAAATTAAATGTGTGCAAGTTTGAGCAAAAGCTCTTTCTTTTGTGAAATGTGACTGTTTTAAGCTGTCATTGTGTTTTATAAATGTGTGTGTCTGCAATTTTTGTCAATATAATATATATATTTACATTAACAGGTGTACAAACTTTCAAAGTGAATTGAATTCATTTTTATAGAAATATTTGTAAGCATTTTAATAAATCATGATCAAGATGACTAAATTTAAATGCTTTGTTTGTTTCCTCCACCACCGTTTTTAGGCTTGGCTCTAAATATTGAAGGATTTTCAAAATGATATCTGCGAGCAAAAGGTACACTTAAAAAAATAAAAATAGCTACTCAAGGTGAAATTATTTCTATTTTTCATTGAAGGAAAGATTATACAAATGATCTTAAAAGTTGATATCTCTAAGTAAGGATATTGGAAATAAACAGAGCTCATAACATTTGTTTGTAGTGTGCAGAATAGAGTTTAAGGAATAACAGTGTACTAATTTTATTGTCTTACTATCTATTAGTGATCTTTATTGAAAAGACCCTGGCAAATACATGTATCTGCTTGTGAATCGCTTCATCACAGTGGAATGTCACGCAGCTAATGTGTTAACTTATCAAAATAGGAATATTTACTGGAAAACAGTGAAAGACTTCATCAAAATTAAAACCTAACGCAAAATGTATTATCACCGCCGAAATATAGATTATATGTTGCCGACTCAGCGTAAAACAACAATCAATCAAAATGAATTTTCAACCATTTATCAATTTACTTTACTATATTCGACTGACAATTATAAATTCAAAATCGAATAAAAAAAACTACTGCCAATTGCTGTTCAATTTTCTGGTATTAAAAGAAATTGATCTCGTTATAAAGAGATAACAAACTGGTTATAATAAGATAACTAACTCATTAAAATGAAATACTAACTCGTTCTCACGATAAACTACATGTAACTTGTAATAAAGAGATAATTAATTCCTTATAACGAGATACTAAGTCGTTATAGAGATAACTAACTCGTTATAATAACTAACTCGTTATAACAAGGTACTATGTAACTCATTATAACTAGTCAACTAACTCGTTATAACAAGGTACTATGTAACTCATTATAACTAGTCAACTAACTCGTTATAACAAGATACCAGTATGTAACTCATTATAATTAGACAAGTAACTCGTTATAATGATATACTTACTCGTTAAAACGAGTTACTTAATTTGTTAAAATGAATTAAATATATGTACTTACCTTGTCAGGAATGAGCCTATCTGGCTTTGTAGTTTTCTGTAAGGATAAACTAAAAATATACTCCATAGTATTAGAATAGGGGAGGACTTTATGGTTCTTGAGAAGGGGGGCAAATTTTATTTATTTTGTTCACCATTTTTTAACGTTGCTTAGCAAGTTTTCTTGAGCAGTGCCTCATCCATCAGTGAAACATATACAAAGATGTTCATATCAATAATACAATATTTAACCTTCTTAAATCTACTTTATATGATTATTTGTACAGACATAAATATAAACAATGAAATGTTTTCTTTTGTTTGTTAGTATGGAAATTAACGTAGCTATTGCAGACAAGACTTCTTTGGGCTTGATTCTTAGCTTTTAGTCAACTGAGTCACTCCGGTGACCTATTGCTATCTTTTATCGTCCGTCGTCGTGCGTTTTGTGTAAAAATTTGAACATTTTCAGTTTCTTCTCTGAAACCACTGAACCAATTTCCACTGATTTTGGCATATAGCATCTATTGGTGAAGGGAAACAAAAATTATGAATTTCATGTCCCCCCCCCCCCCCCACCCTGGATCCTGAGGGGTGGGGCTAAAACCATCAAAATTAATGAGGTACAGTCCCTAAAAATTATTAGTTAATTTATAATTAATATCCAGAATAAGCTAAAGTTGCAGTTCCAATTGCTTCTCTGTATTACGAAGGATTAAATTTTGTATAAAGAATCCGGGTAAGCGTAGATAATTTTTGCGTGAAATTGAGAAGATGAAGGAAGTATTTTAATTTGATGATATTATTTGATGGGTATTTTTTGAAGTAGGAATTTATTTTCCTAAAGTAATTATTTTCATATATTATATCATCTTCATACATGTATTTTCTTAATTTTGATATTCACTTATGTGAAATTATGAATTGTACAGGAAAGAGAAAATCGTCGAGAAATGAAGCGTAAACAACCCAAGATGAAGATGATGAAGGTGCAAGGCTGAGGTAAATTTTGACTGCACAATTCAAAAACGGTATTTGTATGAGGGTTGTCTGGTAAAATCATGGACAGCACATTTTTATTGAAAATTAAGGTGTGCACTAAACTGAAATTTTCAGCAAATGATTATTAATCATATTTGAATTCAACTTAATATTTTTTGGTTAAAATATATACAAAAAATTGAGGATTTTATTACATCTGAGTGTTCACAGCGTATGGTCCTACCATGCACGAGTATGGAAATTAACGTAGCTATTGCAGACAAGACTTCTTTGGGCTTGATTCTTAGCTTTTAGTCAACTGAGTCACTCCGGTGACCTATTGCTATCTTTTATCGTCCGTCGTCGTGCGTTTTGTGTAAAAATTTGAACATTTTCAGTTTCTTCTCTGAAACCACTGAACCAATTTCCACTGATTTTGGCATATAGCATCTATTGGTGAAGGGAAACAAAAATTATGAATTTCATGTCCCCCCCCCCCCCCCACCCTGGATCCTGAGGGGTGGGGCTAAAACCATCAAAATTAATGAGGTACAGTCCCTAAAAATTATTAGTTAATTTATAATTAATATCCAGAATAAGCTAAAGTTGCAGTTCCAATTGCTTCTCTGTATTACGAAGGATTAAATTTTGTATAAAGAATCCGGGTAAGCGTAGATAATTTTTGCGTGAAATTGAGAAGATGAAGGAAGTATTTTAATTTGATGATATTATTTGATGGGTATTTTTTGAAGTAGGAATTTATTTTCCTAAAGTAATTATTTTCATATATTATATCATCTTCATACATGTATTTTCTTAATTTTGATATTCACTTATGTGAAATTATGAATTGTACAGGAAAGAGAAAATCGTCGAGAAATGAAGCGTAAACAACCCAAGATGAAGATGATGAAGGTGCAAGGCTGAGGTAAATTTTGACTGCACAATTCAAAAACGGTATTTGTATGAGGGTTGTCTGGTAAAATCATGGACAGCACATTTTTATTGAAAATTAAGGTGTGCACTAAACTGAAATTTTCAGCAAATGATTATTAATCATATTTGAATTCAACTTAATATTTTTTGGTTAAAATATATACAAAAAATTGAGGATTTTATTACATCTGAGTGTTCACAGCGTATGGTCCTACCATGCACGAGTATGGAAATTAACGTAGCTATTGCAGACAAGACTTCTTTGGGCTTGATTCTTAGCTTTTAGTCAACTGAGTCACTCCGGTGACCTATTGCTATCTTTTATCGTCCGTCGTCGTGCGTTTTGTGTAAAAATTTGAACATTTTCAGTTTCTTCTCTGAAACCACTGAACCAATTTCCACTGATTTTGGCATATAGCATCTATTGGTGAAGGGAAACAAAAATTATGAATTTCATGTCCCCCCCCCCCCACCCTGGATCCTGAGGGGTGGGGCTAAAACCATCAAAATTAATGAGGTACAGTCCCTAAAAATTATTAGTTAATTTATAATTAATATCCAGAATAAGCTAAAGTTGCAGTTCCAATTGCTTCTCTGTATTACGAAGGATTAAATTTTGTATAAAGAATCCGGGTAAGCGTAGATAATTTTTGCGTGAAATTGAGAAGATGAAGGAAGTATTTTAATTTGATGATATTATTTGATGGGTATTTTTTGAAGTAGGAATTTATTTTCCTAAAGTAATTATTTTCATATATTATATCATCTTCATACATGTATTTTCTTAATTTTGATATTCACTTATGTGAAATTATGAATTGTACAGGAAAGAGAAAATCGTCGAGAAATGAAGCGTAAACAACCCAAGATGAAGATGATGAAGGTGCAAGGCTGAGGTAAATTTTGACTGCACAATTCAAAAACGGTATTTGTATGAGGGTTGTCTGGTAAAATCATGGACAGCACATTTTTATTGAAAATTAAGGTGTGCACTAAACTGAAATTTTCAGCAAATGATTATTAATCATATTTGAATTCAACTTAATATTTTTTGGTTAAAATATATACAAAAAATTGAGGATTTTATTACATCTGAGTGTTCACAGCGTATGGTCCTACCATGCACGAGTATGGAAATTAACGTAGCTATTGCAGACAAGACTTCTTTGGGCTTGATTCTTAGCTTTTAGTCAACTGAGTCACTCCGGTGACCTATTGCTATCTTTTATCGTCCGTCGTCGTGCGTTTTGTGTAAAAATTTGAACATTTTCAGTTTCTTCTCTGAAACCACTGAACCAATTTCCACTGATTTTGGCATATAGCATCTATTGGTGAAGGGAAACAAAAATTATGAATTTCATGCCCCCCCCCCACCCTGGGTCCTGAGGGGTGGGGCTAAAACCATCAAAATTAATGCCATTTTTAAAAAAATTCCTCTTTACTGCTTGACATTAAGCTGTTAAACTGTTGGCATGATTGTAATGAGTATTGAGTTCATGTTTATGATAAGCAAGGATGCTTCTTTCAAAATTGTGAAATTCGTGGCCCTGTGTTCAGGGGTTCTAGTACTAGGTTGGGCTATATAGATCATGTAGTGAAAGTGCATAATTTCTTTTAAAATCTTCTCTGCTCCTGAGTTACAAACATATTAACTAAGTGTATAGTTATGATGAGCAAGGGTGCCTTTTCCTAAATTATTTAGTGCGGGGCTCTATTGATTATATAGTGAAAATGGATTAATATTTTGAAAATCTTCTCTGCTCCTGTGTATTGAAGAAACTATCTAAGTGCATAGATTTGATGAGCAAGGATGTCTCTTCTAAAATTGTGAGTTTTATGGCCCTAGGGTCAAGGGTTCTTGTGTTTGTGTGGGGCTCTGTTGATTATGTAGTGAAAATGGATTAATTCTTTGAAAATCTCTACTCCTGAGTATGACTTAAAGAAACTAAGTGCATAGTTATTATGAGCAAGGGTGCCTCTTCCACAATTGTGAATTTCATGGCCCCAGGGTCACTTGTTTTGGTGTTAAGGCGGGGCTTTATTGATTATATAATGAAGATGGATTAATTCTTTGGAAAGTTTTTTCTCTGCTCTTAGATATTATGTAAACAAACTTAGTACATGGTTATGATAACCAAGTATGCCTCTTTCAAAATTATGAAATTCAGGGGCTCTAGATCTGTGAAAGGGGGGGGGGGCTCTATTGATTATATAGTGAAAATGCATAATTTCTTTGAAAACATTTTTTTTCTGCTCCTGGATATTACGTAAAGAAACTATGTGTATAATGAGGTAGGATGCTTCTTCCAGAATTGCGAGTTTTGCGGCCCCTTGGGCAGATTTGTGGTGTAAGTTGAGGCTCTGTTGATAATTTAATAAAAATGCATTATTTCTTTTAAATTATCTATTCTCCTCCTGTATAGTGTGGATGAGCAAAGGAGTTCTTCCAAATTTTTTAAAACTCGTGGTGCAAGGTTCAGAGGTTCTGGTGTTTTTTTTTTTTTTTTTTTTGGGGGGGGGGGGGGGTTTCTATTTGATAATATAGTGAAATGTGTTAATTCTTTAATTCTTAGAAAATTCTTCAACTAAGTGCATAGCGATGATGAGCGAGGTTAAGTAACTCTTCCAAATTTCTGAATTTCATAACCCTGGGTCATGGGTTTTGGTGTTCAGGTGGGGGCTTGAATCTGTAGTGAAAATGCATTATTTCTTAGAAAATCTAGCGTCTCTATTCCTAGGCATCTCGGAGGCAAGCAGAGTGAAAAATTTAATAAACAAGGGTATTTTTACCAGATTTTTGAATTTCTGAACCATTTGGTCAATGATTCTGACGCTGGCCAGGGCTCTATTAATTTGTATTCTACTTGGAGAAGTTATTCTCCTTTGCCATCCACCTTTGATAATTAATCACTGTAAGTAATGTATTTGAGAGGTTAATAAAATAAGGGAATTATTCAAGAATTTTTATTGTATAATTAAGAAATTACTTTCATAGTTTTTATGATCAGGTACACTTGTAAATAATAGATAAATTAAAATGAGACAAAAATAACTTATTAGATGTTCTTCAAAGACCAAGAGAGGCCAATGAGAGGTAATTATTTGAGATTACAAATACATGTAGTACTTACATACTATTGTTTTGTTAAAAGTCAGCATGATGATAGTGATAAACGCTGGCAAGAAGAACTTTAAGAGTTGTTACTGAGTACTAGACTAGTTATTTCGCCGATCCTGATCATCCTATTTCTTTTGCTTTTGGGCAACAAATCTTCATCTATCAATTTATTTTATACTCGAATGTATCTTCTAAATTATAATTATACTCAGGTGACCGTTAAGGCTCTTGGGCCTCTTGTCTTTTATCTTCAGCATTTTACAATTTCATTTTCTTGTGCAGAACCACTGGGCCAATTTTAACCAAACTTGGCACAGAGTATTCTTTGGTAAAGGGATTCAAGTTTGTTAAATGAAGAGCCACACCCTCTTCCAAGGGGAGATAATGAGGAAAAAGTAAAAACAAATGGATGGGGTTATTTTTAAATCTTCTTCTCAAGAACCACCGGCAGGAAAAAATGAAACTAATTTAAAAGCTTCCTGATATATGGTAGATTCTGTTCAAATTATTCGACATATTTCTTGCTTCCTCCAGCATTGTCGCCCGCGTGGCGCAGTGGTTAGAGCGTCTGCTCTAGAGTCGCGAAGAAAGGAGTTGATCCTTACGTCGCGGGTTCGAATCCCACTGTGGGACGTGGAGACCGGTCCTTCGGATGAGATCGTATAAACCAAGGTCCCGTGTCGCAGTAGGTGCTGGCACGAAAAAGATCCCTCACTGCTCAACGGCCGTAAGTGCCGAGTATAGGACAAAATTTGCAGGTCTCCACCGGCAAGTTGTGGCGTCTCCATATGAGTGAAAAATTCTCGAGAGAGACGTTAAACAACATTCAATCAATCAATCAATCCTCCAGCATTTTGAGAGTTTATTCTAGAGTTTTCCAGAGTACACCACAAAATTGTATCGTTAACTGCTGCCTCGTAACGTTCTACGACGTCATCCTGTTTTGCCCTTTTCAATACGAACTACCTATCTTCTGAAATTGATTTCTTTTTCATGGCATCAAGGTTTTCCTTCTCTTCTCCGTCATCTGAGAAGTCGATTCCTCAATCATAACACATGCATAACTTTGTTCAATGCTTTTTTACTCCTTCATACATGAAATACTATAAAACATAAATTTTGAAAATATCGTGTAATTCAAACGAAAGAAAAAAAAACCAGATGTCATTTCTGGCATAAAAAATAATCTTATATATCAAAAAAGAAACAAAAGAAAACATTCTTCCCAAAAAGGACAATCTTGGATTGAAGACGGGTCCCTCGCGTGAAAATCCAACACGCTATAACCGTTACGCTAGTGGGACCATCACAATGACGAATATCTAGAATTGGATTTTTCAATTTTAAAACAAATGATATATTTAGCATTTTGAAAAAAAAATCTCTATTAACCATTCAAATGTAAAAAAAGATATAGAAAAACGAAGAAGTTGAAAAATTCTACTTTTAGATACGCTTCCGGTAGCAACTGGAAGTACCAACGACGCACGAAAAGATGATTCTTCACATTAAGAAGTCATATATGTTCTGTCATCATCAAAAAGTCTCCAGTTCAAATCTTTAACTATTCTGTATATCTTGTGCGGACAATATTTCATTTTAAAATCAGAAAAAAATGTCCGTAACTTGGAACCGGAAGCGAATTTTTTCCCAAATTCTTTCAAATGTAACAAAGGCATTTTATAGCGCACTTTATCGGGATGTTTGGCGAAAAACTACTGTATTGTTCCCGAGATAGCACTTGCACAAAATTTGTCGAAAAAGAAGAAGAATAACAAAGAATATCCATAACTTGGAATCGAAAAAGAATTTTCCAAAAAGATGAGCAAAGGTCATATCGTTGCCTATTATTTCGGAAAATGTCACTATACGAGGGGTTATCAAAAAGTTCGTGGACTGAGTCGACAAAGAATAACAGAAAAGTTGATTTTTCACTCATAACACGTCATGTAATAAGTTGTGCATTACCTGTATATCTTTCATCCATGAAATTTACATATTGTGAAAATATGGCTAAATAGGAAATGGAAAATATATCTTTCATTTTAAAGATAAAATATTTTCATTTATGTCATGTTTATCATCTCCCATAAGTCTCCCGTTCATATGTTCTCCAGTTCAATTCTCTAGTTTAGCCGTTCTTCAAATTTTGCGCGGACAAAAGTTCCTTTTAAAATCAAGGAATATTTCAAAACTTGGCACCGTAAAGGTATTTCAAAATTTCTTTCAAAGTATCAAGTTCCTATAATTGCGCATTTTTCCTTTATCATTTTGTTTTTTTGAAAATCACTGAATAGTTACTGAAAAATCACTAGCATAAAATTTTGGAATAATAAAAAATTATTATTATTACTAGAAACTCGTTGCCTTGGCAAAAACTGACGAATTTCCAGAATAAGGATCAATTAAACTTGAAACAAATTATATATGAAAATTTGGGTATGATTTTGTATTTTCCCAATTAAAATCATTATTATTATTATTATTTTTTTTTTTTGAATAACAAGAAAAGTTGAAAAAAAACTGATTTTTGAAATTCGCTTTCATTGGTTACTGGAAGACCGACGATGCACAAAAAGTTAATCTGCACATCTCCAAGTCATCTTTTATGATCTCTGACATGTCTTACATTCATATCTTTAGCCGTTCTAAAGGAGTTTGGAAGACAAAACTCCATTATTAAAATTAGGAAATTATCCATAACTTGGAATCGAAAAAGAATTTTCCAAAAAGATGAGCAAAGGTCATATCGCTGCCTATTATTTCGGAAAATGTCACTATACGAGGGGTTATCAAAAAGTTCGTGGACTGAGTCGACAAAATTAGTACTATGTAGTCTGAGCTTTCAAAATTTATAAGGAACATAAAACAACAAAAAATAAAGAAATTTTGAAAATTTTAGCTTGATACGTTCATTATTTGCCAAATTATTAAAAAATGAAAACGACATTATATGATCACCCGGCGCTGTCTCCGTTTAGTTTCATGACGTCCGACAACGTCGTTGTTATTCAATGTCCGATTCTTCTACTTCATACACTTACCTTGATGAGATTCCCTGGAGTTGAGTAAGGACTTAAACCCGTCCTGTTTATATGACTTTACAATGTCATGAACAGCTGCTTTCATAGCATATAATATTGCAAATGGATTTATACATACGGAGAGATCCTTGCTTGATTATGCCAGCATATTTTACTTTTTGAAGTTCATAATTTATCACACATGATCAACTTCATTTTTTTGACGTGATTGACTATTCACACATTGACTACAAATCGACATTAACTGTGCATTCCTTTTCTCGCTGAATCCATTTTGGCATTAAAAAAACAAGTACTCTAGATTCATTTTATTTCTCTGTAGCCAGTTTAAAGATTTCATAGGCCTATACCAGTTTTTTTAGTGACAAAACTTTGTAGAATGTTGGAAAAAGAAACCCCTCTCCCTTTTTGACGTCATTTTCAAGCCCTTAATTGTTTGGACACTCCAAACAAAATTTACGATAAAATTTCATAGAACTTACAGAATGAGGTAAAAAATGCATATTTTACGGAACAATAGTGTCCCATCTTATACCTGAATTAATGGGATTTTTGGATGTCAAATGCTCATAACAAAATAGTTTTTTTCAGTAATACTTAGGTCGAAAAAACGTCATATTTGAGGTTGCGCCGCCTGGACATACCATTGCTTACAAAAACATTACTAATTTATTAAAAAATAAAATTTATGATTTATGGTTTATTCTTTAGATAGAAAAGATGATGCTAACTAAATATTTTATAAAATTCATAAATGTACCTAAAGCGGTTTTAATTTTATGGCGCTAGTCCACGAACTTTTTGATACCCCCTCGTATATATATATATATATATTAGGGATGTCAAATCGGTCAATATTTGATAATCGGTTTCTCGGACGATTTTCCAATCGAGTACCCGGGTACTCGGAAAAAGTGTGCATATATGTAAAAGTTTGTTGGTTTATAGACCTGTATACCCCATCGATGTTTCCTTTCGTTTATTATGCATGTACATAACCATCGAGCCCAGCGAAAATGATTTTTGGTACTTAATTTATGTATCAAACAAACACAAAAGACATGATCAATTAATACACCAATGACTACAAAATTAATGCTTTACAGTTCTTGTTTAGGAAGACATTTTGATCAATGGAAGAGAAGGACGCAACTTTGTAATGATTAGACTAGCGAAAGAGAATATCGTTGTCGTGATCTCGAGTCGTGTATTATTAACATTTCCAAATGTTTTCTTTGTGATAACTCTGAAAGTTAAGTATGACGATTTCCTGTTACTAGTATTACAATTTCACCCGTCATGCATAAATCATCCCAAGTTTCCAACTGTCGTTGATGCTCTGGCATACCCAACAAACTAGACAGTGATTCCTTAAATATATGGTTGTTTCCCCTCGTATACGCTGAATTTACCATATAAGCTGGGGTCTGTTTTACAAAAGAACTTACGACTAAGACCAATATTTAATTCTGCTTATAACTTTCTAATTTACAATAAATTGAAAATGGTTTTAATCTTTTTAAAAGGAATGTAAAAAAATATTTTTTTCTCATTTTAATTTTACACAGAATCATCCATTTTGCAAAATTTTACAATCAACTTAAGTTTTTGGTTTTAGTCGTAAGTTCTTTTGCAAAACGGGCCTCTGACTTCTAAATTTTTTAATCTTCGGTTATTTTTAAACATTTCTTCACTTTTGAATTGGTATTTCTACGTATGCCCGATTTCGCTACTGTATGCTAATTAAATAGTCTAAGTATAATTAATGGATATAATTAAACGATTGAAACACTGAAATCAAATAATTGAAGCCATCCAAAATTAGGATCACAAGAGGTGAGGACAGCTATGTACCATGTCAAGTGATTGGTCACGGTAATTACTGTATATACTGTATATACATGTATACAGCTTCTGGCGATAACGGGTATTAACTGGAGAAGGTGACGCTAATTACTATATAGACATGAACAGTGCATATTTAGATAGAAGTTTTTAATAAATATATGCACTTTGAAATATGAAAAAATATACATCCGAATAACCGAGTACCGATTTTAGTATTCGATACTCGGACGTTCGATCGAGTTCCCGAGTATATATATACTATTTAAGTTTTGTATATTACAAACTGTGAAAATATCATAGAATTAAAGCGGGTTGAAAATTAAAATTAAAAAAAAGATAACTGGGAAGATTAGAAACATGCTGCTTTAGTCAATTCCATTTGTTACAGTCTTAACATTGATGATAGACATCGAAATAGTTGGGAACAATTTGACGCAAACGTCTGAGAAAACATTGGATTTTATTCAAACCCCAATAAGGCCTAGTACTTCAATTTAATGTTGACGTCCGCGATAAATTCGACATGGAAGTCTGAGAAAATAAGGGATTGAAATTCTGCTTCGAACTAGAATTTCAATGCAACGTTTTCTCAGACGTCCGCGACAAATTGTACCCGTCTTTTTTCAATGTCATCAAAGGCTTGACTCTAGCAAATGTAAATGATAAAGCAGAATGTTGCAATATTGCCAGTCAATGTTTTGGGTTTCTTATCACACATCATTTTAAAGATAAAAACGTACATTTCAGCTAAAAAGAATGAGAAAAAATCCACACACTCTTGGGATTAAATCCGCGTCGCCGCCCGCATTGAAATCCAAATCTAACCAAAACGCCATCAGAACCATCACTTTAGTTTTAAAAATGACGAATATATAGAAAATGGTTTGTTTGAATAGTTTTATAACAAATTATATATTTGGCATTGTATTGAGGCTCTCTATTAACCTTATTCATATAATAGAAAAAGAAAGATTTTTGAAAAAAAAAACAACTTTTGAAATTAATATCTGTGAGCGACTAGAAGTGCCGACGACGAACAAAAAGTAGCGACAAAGCTAGTATACATCACGATTTATAATTCCTGAAAGTTTGATATTGATATCTTTATGCCCTTTTCGAGAATATCTGTGCCCGAAATGTCATTTTGAATTCAGATAATGAAAGTGAATTTTCACATTTTCCCTCAGATACATCAAGTATATGTAACAGCACACATTTTCTGACAATTTCATGTAAATCTGTCAAATCTTTGAATCAACGTTGAAATGCCTGCTGGGATACAACATAAATTTTCAAAGAACTCTAGATAAAAGGCATTCAGCTCCTTTGGGCCCCTTACTTGAAGAATCAATCCCTTTTTTGATATTAGATGAATGGTCTGAGATTTCTGAGCACTTTTTGTTCAACAATTATTAAAAAAGTTCCTTTTTTTCGATAGCTTTAAATGAGAAAAAAAATTAGAACCAGCTAGCCCTTCAAGTCCTTAATTGGGCCACTTAGCGAAAGTTGATGGGTTGTATATTCTTAAGATTGTTATTTTGAACATAACTTGGTCAGTAATGCCTATTAAAACATTTTTCCTTTTAGAGATATGAAGCAAACAATAGCATTTCGGCCCCTTATGGCCCCTCATTATTTACCAAATGATCAAAATTTTA
This sequence comes from Saccostrea echinata, assembly GCF_033153115.1. Classification (NCBI taxonomy): domain Eukaryota; kingdom Metazoa; phylum Mollusca; class Bivalvia; order Ostreida; family Ostreidae; genus Saccostrea; species Saccostrea echinata. Next base: position 17,517,535 of record NW_026889765.1, on the reverse strand, counting down.
TAAGATGAACAATTTTTCTGCAATAATTTATAACAAAATATTGATCTTTAAAGAACTGCTATTATAGATAAAAGTCTTTTGCCCCTCTGAGCCTCTAATTTGAGAGTCAGCCCCTTTTTTCTCAATATCAAAAAAAAGTTATTGTGACTTTGAAGACTTTGTTCAAAAATTAATGTGAAGTATATATTTAAATATAACGACGACGTATGATCAATTAATAATAGTTATTTCCATTCATATCTCGACACGATATACCCTGGTGAGCTTGAAATAAAAGATACCACAGAGTCTGACACATCTGTTTCATATTTGGATATTTTACTAGATAGAGACGTTAATGTAATCCAACAATAAAGCTTTATGATAAACGTGATGACATTAACTTTTCAATCGTCAACTTTCCTTACTTATGCAGCAATATACCTTTATCACCTGCATATGGGGTGTATATCTCTCAGTTGATTCGATGCGCAAGAGCATGCTCTTCGTATGGACATTTTCTAAAACGAGGTTAGTTATTGACAAACAAGTTGATGAAACAAGAATATCAACAGTCTCGTTTAAAGCAATCATTTCGTATGCCCCATGGTAGATACAATAACTTTGTCAGCAAATAGGATCTATCATTAAGTCATATGCTGACTTACGTTTTTCATGCTAATTGTTAAGCCATTATTTACACACTGAATTGTCGACAGATTTTTCGTTGTTTCCTGATCATGGCTGGGGGCATATATACGGCGGGTGTGGCCGGTCTGCAGGGGATGTTCACTCCTCCATGGCACCTGATCCCACCTCTGATGTTTTTAGAGGTCCGTGTTTGCTCTGCTCCCTATTTGTATTGTTTTAATGGACTTTGTGCTTGAATACTGTACGTTATCTCCACATTTCATTCTTTTTGTTTTCGAGTTATATAGAATATAAATATTTAGGGGCCAGCCCTTTATGACCGTAATGGGGCCATTTTGCAAAACTTGAAATAATTCATATTGTTTAGAATATTATTTTGAGCATCTTATGTTCAATATTGATTATCAAATAATTTTTCCTTTCCGAGAAACAAAGCATCAAAGATTTAGTACTTTCGTCCCTTATGACCCCTTATTACGAAACATCTGATCCAAATCTTAAAATATATCGCTGCAGATTCTAATGATAAACATTTTTGATTCAGTAATTTATGACAAGATATTAATGGTTAAAGAGATAAATATTAAAGTGTTTTGGCCCCTCTGAGCCCCTAATTTCAGGGGTCATCACCATTTTCTTGTTATCATATGAAAGGTATTGTGATTTTGAATTTTTTCTTTCACAACTATTCAGAAGTCTCTTTTTGTTTTCGAGATATGTAGAAATATGAATATTTAGGGGCCTAGATAAGATTGTTTTGCACAAATACTGTAAAGAAAAAAAAAACCACTTGACTACTCCATGCACCTTAAAATATGCCAAGACAAACAATTGCCAATTAAAATGAACATGTTTAAAACCGTTTTTGTTTATTTTTTTTTAAATATAAATAATAAATAAAATAGATGAAAAGCAGTACATTCGTGCATTCGGATTCAGATTATCGATGCCGAAGAATATGGCATAATCTCTCAATATCGACATAACGTTACATCACTATCACTCAGTAATTTTTCTCACTATACACTACGAAAAACAAAAGAAATTCAAAGTTTGCTCCCTCTATACTTTGAAAGTATATAGTAAACATCAGAAAACAAAGCTAATTTACTGTACTCCACTTAAAAATTACCGTCTAACGACCTTATTTGAGTTTTCTGTCCGTAATATTTGTTAGGTTGCCTACCCCCTACACGCATCTCCCCATCCTATTGAAATGCTTCCTACAAGCCTATATCTTCTTTCACAATAATTTATGAAGATTCTCAAACTATTTCAGATCTCTTTTTTGGTTTTTTACCACACCGTGGATCATATTTTCTATTTGCATCGTCAAAGTACAGAAAAAATATATCAATTGTACGAGGGATTATCAAAAAAACGTGGACTAGCGCCATGAATTAAAACCGCTTAAAGCACATCAATAAATTAGTTAGCATCATCTTTTCTATTTATTTATGGAATAAATCATAAATCATAAGTTTTATTTTTTTAATAAATTGTTAAATGTTTTGTAAGCAATGGTATGTCCAGGCGGCGCAACCTCAAATATGTCGTTTTTCTTACCTGAGTGTAACTGAGAAAAACTCTTTTGATATGAGCACTTGTCATAAAAAAAATTCGGTTAATTGAGGAATGTGCTACGACACAATTGTTCCGTAAATACGCAATTTTTACTCCATTCTGTAAGTTATATGAAATTTTATCGTAAATTTTAGATGGAGTGTCCAAACAATTAAGGGCTTGAAAATGACGTCAAAAAGGGGGAGGGGTTTCTCTTTCCAATATTCTATAAAGTTTCGCACCTGGAAAAACTAGTATAGACCTAGGGATTGTTTAAATGGGCTACAGAAAAATAAAATGCATCCAAAGTACTAGTACTTGTTTTTAAATGCACAAAAGATTCAGAGAGATGAAAGATGCACAGTTAATGTCGATTTGAAGTCAGGGTGTCAAAGTCAGCCACGTCAAAAAATGACATTGATCATTTCTGGTAGAAATTGAACTCCAACAAGCTAAGTATTCTGGCATAATCAAGTGAGGATCTTTCCCCTATGTATAGATCCATTTACAATATCATATACATTGAAAGCAGCTGTTCATGACATTGTAAAGTCATATCATAAACAAGACGGGTTTAAGTCCCTACTTAACTCCAGGGAATCTCATCAAGATAAGTGTATAAAGTACAGAGAGCGGACATTTAGAAACAATGACGTTGTTGGACGTCATGAAATTAAACGGCGACAGCGCCGGGTGATCATATATATATATATATTTTTATTTTAGAATAATTTGGCAAATTTTCAACGTATTAAGCTTAAATTTTTAACATCTCTTAAACTTTTGTTGTTTTATGTTCCTTATCAATTTTGTAAGCACAGATTACATAGTATTAATTTTATCGTATCAGTCCACGAACTTTTTGATAACCCCTCGTATATATTTTTCGGGTTGAACTATGAGTTTAATACCACTATTGTCATTTAGTGTTTGTTTGAATTCTAATTTGTAATTTGCAGAGAATTTAACGTAGTATTCAGATAGACTATTTAACGAAAATTACTGCTGATTACTAAATTTTACGATGGTTATGGAAATTTACAATCCTACATAGAAGTAAAATTACATAGTTTATTTTATCATCCTTTCAACTACGTATATGTCTCTTAGTTCACCAACAGTTTTTGTAAATGAAGTCGTTCATCGTCACGGTGGAGTATATTGACGGTTAAGTTTTAATTGAATGAGAACCGAATTCAGCAGATTAATATCTGTACGATTTAAATTCTTTTTAAAAAATCCGATATTTGGGGAGAGCTAGTTTAAGTGATATTTGAATCTTCAAAACTCCTCCATACAGAAAAAAAGAAGATGTACTTTGCAGTTAGTTAGATATGCAATTAAAAATATCCTTTTTATTTGAAAAATTCACTCTCACCCAAGTTCACTCCTTTAAAAAAAATAATTTATCAGATGTATATATTTTATGAAATAATAACATGATTTTAGATTGTTGCAATTCTGCACAGTCTGCATATAAAGAGCAAACACAACATTAAGGCAACAAGAATGCTTCACCAATCCCCCCCCCCCCCCGCTTTCTTTTTATTTCGACAATTTTTCATTCCAATACAAAAATTCTGAAAGATCTCTACATATTCGTTGTTTAGTTGATAGTTTCCCATTAGCTCCCTGTGGACCCGATTTTTTTTCTTTGCATGGAATGTGAAGGTACATATGTAACGAACAATAATCAAGCTTAGAAGTGCATTACGCGGATGGATACATGACCTGATAAACTTAATGTTTTGAAAGTGATTTCGTATAAAGAAAAGCAACTGCTTTGCAACAGCTCTTTTTCCTCTGATGTACAACTAACCAAAGTCATTCCCCTCGCATTGAGAATGAAATAAGGTACATGGTCCACGTTTTCAAGTGTCTTCTTATACTTAGCAGGAGGCCACAATATTTCTGCTACCACGGAGAGATGTGTTGTCTTTCTAGTATCAAATTCTTGCCACCTTGGTGTTAATACATCTTCTAAAAATGGATGTTTAATCATTGACGGATCTGCAAAACACATTGTCTTCGTATCTAAAATTGAACTAAAACTTTGGTACGCGAATGTAAGATTATAAGAAGAAGATCTCCAACACTCAGACCTCTTAGTGTTAATGTCATCAGTTGAAAAACCATTTAAAGCAAGATCAAAATCTGTTTTTGAAAACCGGATAGTCAATAAGAGAGATTGTGTTTCATGATTTATGGACAGATTGTCTATTTGAATTGTGTTTTGTTGATGCACTTTGCTTGTACGAGGGGCGATAAAAAAAGTTCGCGAACTAATTGAATAATTTCCATAAAAGAAATAAAATTAGATTTCGGTGTTTATTATTTTTTAAAGTAGTCCTCTCCGATTTTAATGCACATCAACAACCGTTCTGCCCATGCGCGAGTCACGTGATCCAGGCGGTCACGTGACATGCTCCGTAGCGTTCTGTTCACAGTAGCTAAACGATTTTTCCGAGTCTTATATTTCTTACCATGCAACTTATCTTTTAAAACAGCAATTTGTCATAAATGGCCAAATCTCGGCAATAGGATGGGTTGATAAAGATATCTTTTCCCAGAATGAGCATGGTGACCATCACAACCCGACTTCTCTGTCTTGGGTGCATCGTTTTTCCATTGTGGATAAAGTATGGACGCCTTCTTTTTATCATATCTGATATGTTTAAAGTCTAAAGTAAACGGTACTTTAGTGATTTAATCATTATAATATTTTTAAAATATTCAACTACATTTCTAACTGTAACTTTGTGATATTTCATAACAAATTGCTCAACTAAGGACACATCTCTTACCCAGCTTACTTTTCACTAGGCACCAGAACAAACATAATTTTTAACCATCTCCCGTCCTTCACTCAAACAATCAATCCAATTAATGATTAAACTTCTGGTAAGTCTTTCGTCTTCATAAACCTTGTACAAATTACTATATAATACTGCAAAGGAATTTACAAGATAAACGTTAAACTTTACAGCCTTTCGTTTCTCGAGACGACTGAGTCAGCCATTTTTTGTTACAGGTCACCTACATATTGACGTCATTTTCACATTGTGACGTCACAAACATGGCGCAACACATTACGTAACAACTGCTATTTATAAAACATGTTTATGATTATTTGTGTGCCAAATTTCATTCTGATCTGAATAGTGGTTTTGTAAATATAGAGATAGTTCGAGTACTTTTTGATCACCCCTCTTATTAACTGTTAATTCACATACTCTTTAAAAATCAAAGCAGAAAGTAAACCGCACGAGACATTTCGCAGCAGTGTTAAGGCGTACTTCGATGAAATCAACAGAATATAAACGTGGATAAATACATTCCTTTTTAAACTGAATTTATTTTTGTAAAGCTACTATATTATCACATGACTTTAATATTATTTGAAATATCATTGTATACCCCACTGTACCCCACTGTACTGGATATGGTTTGGTCACGTTATTTGACAGTCACGTGATAAATGCTTGCATTGTGTACTGTTAGTAGGTCACAACCAAATTTCAATATCGCATGTACATACCCTAGTTAGAATTAAAAATATAAGTACTGAATTGCTTCTAAATAACTTGTAGTTTATTGAAAGTGTTGCTGCTTTAAATAGAATTTGCATTTTATTAGTTTAAATTTTATCTGGTTTTAGTCGATATATGTGTGACATTTGCCAAGTATTTTATGTATTCATTAAGTTATGCTCTGGATTTCAGGAAAGCAGCAGCACTTTTCAAGTTAAGGAATGTGTCCGTTATGTATATTCAAAAAATGGTCAAGATCTATTAAGTGTATGCCCTTGCGAAAAGACGATTAAATGAGGCATCTAGGCGTGAAACATGCAAACCCTATAGACTTAAACATGGTAGAATTAATTCAATACATTCTCTAGATAATTTTTAAATAAAGGCACTGAGCAAAGATTTCAGATTTGTATTAATGATCTACCTAAGATTTGCAAATAATATTCTGTTTTATAATAAAATGCATTTTTCACTATGAAAAAAATACTTTATCCGCCTCTCACTGCACATAAAATGCGTCAAATTTTACCATGATGACGTCATGTCGACAAGTGCATTGTTTATATCTTGCTGTGTGGGATTTAACTAGCGACAAAAATGAATGCAGTGGTTAGTTTTGATGTAGTTCATTACTCTTATGCAGTTTGAAATCTCAAATTATATCATTTTCTGTTGTTGTGAGGAATTGCTATATTTGTGTGATGTCACAGTTCACTTTTCCCGTATAAATTAGGCCCCGCCCCTTTATGCAGCCTGAACAGAGCTGCGTTGGAAGACTAGACTGTGACATCACAAGACGTCTTACATGTATGTTATGTTGCGTTTCTAGTCTCAATAGTAAATATTTCTGTAAAACGAATAAAAATACAAATATATAAGAAATAAAATATCATTTGTTAAAATTTCATTCGGATATGACGAGAAGTTGGTCAAGTGATCAAATCTACCATAACGCTCAAAGGTACCAACTTCATGTCATATCACAAGATGAAACACTTCCTTTAAGTTTGGCTTAATGGTGGCTTATAGGTCCTTAATGATGGTTTAATGGTTGTCTTTAAGCCACCAATAAGCACCTTTAAGTAATTAATACACCACCATTAAGTTACCATTAAGCCATCTCAAAGTCCTTAATGGGTGCTTAAAGGTAGCTTAATGGTGGCTTATAGGTGCTTAATGGTAGCTTCTAGACAATCTTTAAGTCACCATTAAGCCACCATTAAGCCAGACTTATAGGTGCTTAATGTCCAAACTCCATTAAGCTACCATTAAACCACCTCTAAGCCACCATTAAGTCACCATTACGCAGTCGATAAAACTGCTTTTATGGGTTAAGTATTATTTTTATAATGATTTCTTCACAAAAATTATAATTGTCGAGTTTATACATTTGTTAATTCTGCGAAAATAATGTAAAAGAAAGAAAATTTAAAAAAAATGAATAAATGAGAAAAAGAAAACATTCCCAACAGGCTTCGATCCCACGACCTTTAGATTGGAGGGCGATCGCTCTGTTTTTTTTTAATCTTTTTTTTTGGGCGATCGCTCTAACCACTAAGCTATCGAGGCGGTTGAAAATGAAATGAAATATAAAACCTTTATTTTTAACAAAACTTGTTTAGACTGGTACCTGTACATGCACATATATTTTTTTTCCTAATGTTTATATATATCAATCAATAATACGAATAATTATATTTATATATATTTAAAAAAAAAAAAAAAATTATTAAGTTTTATATTACGTTGATATTTCTTGGCCGTGGACCGGAGTTCGGTGTGATGGTCTGAAACAACTTTTTGATTTTAATTAAAGTTACTGAATTCCTCGTTCTGTTAAATTCGCAGATTTATAAGCATGAAAAGATTGAAATTCAACAGATGTAACAAATTTTTGTTATTAAAAGGAATATATCATCGAAAGAGACCGATTGAAAAAAACAAAACAGATTATAGTTCTTATAAATATGCTGCGGATATTTACGATTTTTTTGCAATTTAATTGACAATCTTTGCGTAACATTTAAGATATAAAATATTTTTTTAACAGATCATCTTCCGTTTTAATTCTTTTTATATCATTATGGGTATCAAAGAATTGTCTTTTTGTCTACAATCATAATTTCTAATTTGTAATATGCTTGCGTAAATTTTAAGTTCGTAAAAATAATAGATCATCAAAATCTGTCACTGTGAGTTCCCGTGTATAGTTTCCTGTTAGCTGACCGGGGACTGGTTGGGACACCTAATTAAGGTCTATTGTCTAACCAATCGATATACTGTACACTGTTTATCTTACCCCACTTCTCAATGTAAATAAATCTGGTCGGATGACCTGTTTAATCTGTTCGGCCGTTCTTCTTAAAATTGATTTTGAAATAACAATCATTGAAGACCGACTATATTTTGATCAATTCTTACTTCTGCATTATTTTAAATAAATTCTTACTTCTGCAGTATTTTAAAAGAAAGAAAAAAATAATGGCTCTTAACCACGAATTAATTCAAATTATTCATGAAGTAATTCAATGATTGGCAAAATAATCTATATATATATATATATATATATATATATATATATATATATATATATATATATATATATATATATATATATATATATATATATATATATTTATATATATAATGTATTTATGGATAAAAATAATTTTAAAACGAGTATTCAAACAAACTGATTTTAGGTAGCGAAAATTTTAAGGCATTTGGTGAAGCTGTTCTCAGTTCCCGAGTTTATAAGGATTGACAAAAATGTTAGAAATAGCGAGAAAAAATTGTGAATTGAATAAGTAATTTCGTAAATGATATTGAAACAACTTTAAACTTAACAAGTTAGTTTAAAGACTTGATACTGGATGGGTTAAGGTGGTTTAATTAAGTTTGGACATTAAGCCACTATTAAGCTGCAGCTTAAAGGTGGCTTAATGGTAGCTTAATGAAGTTTGGACATTAAGCACCTAGAAGCTGCAGCTTAATGGTGGCTTAAAGGAATTAACTTCTATAAGTCACCATTAAGCTACCATTAAGCCACCATTAAGCGATTGCTTAAAGATGGTCTTTCGTCCTGTGTATCCCAATGAAACTTTGAAAATGATATCTTAAATAATGTGTACTGCATGGAGTTTATAAACAAATTTCAATATCGCAAGGACACACCCTAGTTCAAATTAAAACTTTAAGTGATGAATTGTTTCTACATATCTTGTACTTTCTGGAGAGAGCTGATGCTTTAAATAGAATTCGCATTTTATCAGTTTAAATTTCAAGTAATTGGGCTCAAGTTGAAATATGTGTGACCTCTACCAAGTATTTTATGTACTTATTAAGTAACGTTCTCGATTTCGGGAAAGTAGCAGCACTTTTCAAGTTGAGGAATATTTCCTTTATGTATATTCAATAAATGGTTAAGATCTATTAAGTGTATGCCTTTGCAATAAGACGATTTAATGAGGCATCTCGATGTTAAACATGTCAACCCTGTACACCCTCCCACCCCACCCCCCACCCCACACACACACACATACGGTAAAATTTATTCAACACATTCTCCCGGTAATTATTAAATAAAGACGCTAAACAAAATTTCACATTAGTATTAATAATCTATTTAACATCTGTAAATAATATTCTGTTTAATAATAAAATGCATATTCAAATTTTACATGATGACATCATGTCGACAACTGCATTCCGATCAGTGACTTATTCGTCTATTTTTATACCTTTGCTGTGTGGGATTAAGATAGTGACACAAATGAATGCAGTGGTAAGTTTTGACGTAGTTCATTACTCTTATACACTTTAAAATCGCAAATCATTTCATTTTCTCGTATTTTGAGGAATTGCTGTTTTTAGTTGATATCACAGTAAACTTTTCCCGTATAAATTAGGCCCCACCCCCTTTATGCAGCCTTAACAGTGCTGCACAGGAAATATAAAATCATCAAGATAGTGAATAATGTTGTTGTTTAAGAACGTTGTATTGTATCCCACTGCATGAATGTAGAAAATTTCTCGAAAACCTTGCAGGAAATGTAAATTTGTTTATAAAGTTGTTATCCTGTCATTTAACACCAAGGAGATCAAAATCACCAGGAAATATTGGAAGAAGCTGAAATGCAGATTTAATGTCCCGCTCTCCTATGTTCCCTATTTTGCAATCATTTGAATAACAAAAGATAAATATTGTATAGCAGTTTAATTAGGATATATGTAGGAATTAACACTGCTAAACTTCAGAAAAGAGAGGTGTGTTATAAGACGCCAGCGGGAATTGTCCCCTCATGGCACTAACCACATTGGAGATAACTTGAGATTAGATAGTGTTATTATTCCCCTACCGGTGAAACCGGAGGGGAATATAGGTTTCCTCTGAGTCTGTCCGTCCGTCTGTCTGTCTGTCCGTCTGTCACTCTGTCTGTCTGTCAGTCTGTCCCACTTGGTTTTCCGCAATTTTTCCCTAAACGCTTGCAGATATTGAGCTGATTTTTGGTATATGAGTGTATCTCGATGAGTTACAGATCAAGTTTGCATTTCGTTCCGCTTCGTTAATTGATTTTTGATGAAATTACGGCCTTTTCAATTTTTAAGGATTTTCCACAATTTTCTTCTAAACGCTTGCAAATATTCAGCAGGTTTTTGGTATATGACTTAACCCTCATTAGTTATAGATCAAGTTTTCAGTTCGTTTCGCTTCATTGATTTTTGACGGAATTATGGCATTTTCAATTTTTAACGGGAACCAGATTACACTTGCCGGTAGGGGACTAGTATTGCTAATGCAATACTCTCCGAATGCTTGTTTATATGAAAAGACCCTGTATCCTCCCCATTTCAATTTCTTTGTAAATGTTTTCTTAAAGTTTCTTGGGGTGATCATCTGCGGATTTCACATCATTATACTGAGTTGGCAATCTAGGCCCATGATAATGAAATTTAAACCCAAGAGAAAAAAATCTGAATTAGTATATTAGCCACGATCTTGTAAGGATTATGCATGAGGTATTTGTTCATAACATAGACATTAATGGGTGTTAAACCTAGGCGCCATAGATTGGGGACAGTGGAATCGTGGTCTTGAGGTTGGGCGCAGGGGGCTGCTGTAGTAATAGCTCTTGTAATTGTCGTTCGTATTGTTGGTTTGTGGACGAGAACTTGGCTGTCTAAACAACTGACAGTATGAGCTTTGAGGGCGAAAAGTTTGAGCGAACATATTGCTCGAGACTGGTGTAGTGCAATGAAGCATTGGATGGTTACTACAACGAATACAGCTTTCCTTATACATCCATGTGAATTTATCAGAAGAACCCTCAAATTGAAAGTTGTAGCACTTTCCAACACCGGGATTTTATAAGCAGGCAAGATGTCATATACATAAGCCATATTTCTGAGTAAACTTTGCCCCAGGAAGAAGCAGTATTTTGCCCTTTACGTAGCCTAAACTTAGTATCATATTCCTTCGAATATATAGTTCTCTGTTTACTCCCATTCTAACGGTCTGTATATTCTTAAACAGATCAAGAGTCTTAGTGGGGTGTGCACACAAGTACATAAGCGCAAATATGAGCATAAAATTAGTTAATATTCTAAAGTTTCCACCTTTTTGGTGTTCGATTTGAACAATTTAATTGTACGATAAAAACAAAAGGATTGGATACAAGTTCTTTCAACTTAATAAATCCTCTACTTTTTGAGGCTAATATGCTTAGAAATTATTTCAATCATAATTTTGATGACTAATTTCTTTTCATAGACCTCAGCTTGTGGATTGAATAAAGTAGCCAAATCAATAAACTGCCCACCTATAATGTGTTGCTTTTTGCTTTAGTTACAAGCATACAAAACATATGGATGGATGGGACAGGAACAGAAGAAGTGGCGCCAATATCTGAGGAAGTCGAAATTGAACTTCCTGGCGTAGATTCCGCAAGATAGTTCTTGTTGTCAACACTGAGTACGCCTCCTTTATAACGGAAGTCGATGGAGCCTGAGTTGGTGGCATTGGTCCAGGATGTCTTGAGGATATTGCTGGCTTTGTCAGGGAATTCACTTTGGCCAGTTCTGGACGCCTCTGAGGCAGTAATTGTCGGTTGGATCATTTTTTGCTTCTTTGATTTCGGTGACATTGTGTTCATTTAGGGCAAGAAAAAGAAAAGAAAAACTCTTTTTAAAACAAATTTACATGTAATTATTTATTCATTTATTTCTATAGATGTATTTATAATAGAATTACATGTTTTTCTTTATTGTTATTGGTTATTTTGTAAAAATTACATAATCAATTAATTAATCTGAATTAAAAAAAAACTTCTTAGATGTTCAAAATAGTTTGAAATTTAAAAAAAATCAGTCTTTTCCTAAATTGATTAGAGGTTGTATTTTTGAGAATATAAATTTACGTCAGTTTATAAATAAAAGACACCAAAGAATCTGCTACATCTGTTTCATAATTGGATATTTATTTAAGAAGGGAAGAAAACGAACAGTTGGCGGTCTAAAAAAAATCCAACTAAACTGTATGACAAACGAGATGTCATCAGCTTTTCCATCGCCAACTTTCTTATTTATGAAGTAATATTTCACTATCACCTGCATTTGGTGTTTATGCCTCCCAACTTATTCGATACTCAAGAGCGTGCTCTGAATACTGTCTACTTTTAAACAGAAGCAGGCTACTAAGAAATAAGTTTATGTTACAAGGATTTCAACAACCTCGTTTAAAAGTCAGCATTTCTTAAATTCTATGGTCCTTATAAAGACCTTTTTAGCAAATATAAGCCATGATTGGGTCGTATTTTGGCTGAAATATTTCACACCAATTGTAAGACCTATATATGTTTTCGATTTTTTCTCTTTTTTTGTTTGTTTTTACTAAATTTAACTACAGAATATTCCGTCAAACTGACAAATACACAGTGCTCACAGCAGGTGTGATCGGTCGAAAGGAGATGTTTACTCCCCCTGAGTACCTGATCCCACCTCTAGAATTTCCGGTGATATGTGTTTTATGTATTGTTCACAGATTTGTATGTTTCAACCATTGTTTGTTATTCTTACCTTTTTTCATTTCTAATGGCTAATGCATCGAATATATATATATATATATATATATATATATATATATATATATATATATATATATATATATATATATATATATATATATATATATATATATATATATATATATATATATATATATATAAACATTTTCAACAGTGAAATACTGTAAGTTATTTACGGAATAAAAGTGATTTTCTAACACAGTGTAAAAGGATATCAAAATGGTATTCTCACAGTGTGATTGATTGATTGTATGTTGTTTAACGTCCCTCTCGAGAATTTTTCACTCATATGGAGACGCCACTACTTGCCGGTGGAGAGCTGCAAATTTTGTCCTATACTCGGCACTTACGGACATTGAGCAGTGAGGGGTCTTTCTCGTGCCAGCACCTCCTGCGACACGGGACCTCGGTTTATACGGTCTCTTCCGATGGACCGGTCTCCACGTCCCACAGTGGGATTCGAACCCGCGACGTAAGGATCAACTCCTTACTTCGCGACTCTAGAGCAGACGCACTAACCACTGCGCCACGCGGGCGACTCACAGTGTGAGAATATTAGAAGGGCGCCAAAACTTACGATTTTCCTTCCCTTCACGAAGAGTGTTTTTTTTTTTTTTTTTTTTTTTTTTTTTTTAAATCCCGGGCCTGTTATAAGATAGCGTTAATGAGCCATCCTGACAGAGACAAGTAGTTATACTCTCAACATTTTTCCAAATATGTCGTTAAAAATTCATGTTTACAACGTTTTTAGCGCAATCACGCAGCTATGACGTCTCAGCCGCTCAACTATGACGTCACAGCCTATGACACTGTGTTACGAAAAGACAACGTCAAAGGGAAAATCTAAGAAAATGTAATAAACAGAAATTTCAATGTTTTGTAGATGAAGATGGAATTTATTTCACTCGTGAGACAGGATTTTTTGATATTTTCACTCTTGCTTCGCACTCGTAAAAACATCAAAAAATCACTCGTGAAATTAATTCTATATTTATTTACAAAACATTGAATATCCTCTCTCTCTCTCTCTCTCTCTCTCTCTCTCTCTCTCTCTCTCTCTATATATATATATATATATATATAGTCTCCAAATTATAAACTTATAACTACACATATATATATCTTAGAAACTATTAAGAATTGATATACCAGTACATTCATACTGTATAATAATAAATGTTATCAGAATAAATAAGCATTTTTTTTCCCAACAACAAGGTCATGTGTACATATTCTAAGTACATCGTTTAACATGAAAATATTTATACATTAAAATAAACTATTAGTACATAATGATTTCTGATATGTTTTTAGACTGAACAGGATTACTTTTTTTGATAATGCAAGTATATTTCAAAATACACCGATAACCAAGTATAATAACTGTTACACGATTTAGGTACCAACACAGTAATTAATTTTGTTTCTATTCAACAAACATCTATATTTCTATAACTTTTTATTATTGATAGATTATACCAACGGGTGGAATTTTATGTCAATGGGTTGTATATGTAAAAATTTGTAGAATTTGATCAATGAATGGAATTTTTATGAATGGAGTATTACGATGCACAATGTAATAAAGACGCAAAATGTAATATGCTGATATTATTACATTTTGCGTTATCACATTTTGCGTCGAAATCAACGCAAAATAAAAAAACACATTTTTTGGCTTATTTCATTGTAAAATATATACCGACAGAAAATAAAGAAATAATTTGGATAGTATAAAGAAAATTTTATTGATTGCAATATACTGTATTCCCATTTTATATGATAAATACGTTTATTTGTTCAGATAATAAGCGATCATTACTTTCTGTAATATTACATTCAGCATTAATTTCGACGTAAAATGTAATAACACATAATGTAAATTGTAAAGTATGTTTTTACATCATATGTTATTACATTTTGAGTTGATTGCAATGCAAAATGAAAAAATGCAAAATGCTATAATTCAAAAAATGTTATGTTACATTACAGATGAGCAGTAATTGATTGTCAATCTTAACACGCCCGTAATAAAGAAACTGTTACTTTTCCCAAGTTCGAGGGAGTAAAAAAATGAAATAACAGCCTAGATTAATTTCTAAACAAGAATTTTACACTGTACTTCTAAATGCTTATTAGTTATTAATTATAAACAATAATTTAACATGTTATTACATATACAAACGATAATTTAAGAGGGCTGGGTGGTTGTAGCCATTTTCAGACTATATTGATCTCCTTTAGAAGAGGAGCTCCATATGAAGATATACAAAAATGATCAAATTTTAAAACTAAAATGTATGAAATTTTTCTTTTGCCAAATGATAGTTCACAGCTTAAGATATCATATCTAAAAAAATTAAGTTATATCTGATGGTTAATTTCTTGACCCCCCAGAATCCTTAAGGAGAAGGACCTTGAGCTGAAAAAAAAAACAACTTCTCATTCAATTTTTTTCATATCTTGTATATTTCTAATTAAGTATGTCCCACATATCTTAAAACAGTTACATCATTAAATTTCTTACATTATTTTGGAGATATTGATTGAAAAATACTATACCCTACAGTATCTAAGTGGGGTTTTAATTCTCCATGTTTTCAGGCTCACTACTCCGTCCATAGTGGGATTTCTTAACCATATATAAAAATATTAAAGTGGACATGTATCTTTTGAAATATTTCAGTGTATGAATAGGGTTTAAAATTCGAAAAAGCAAGTTTCCTCTATCACACTGCATCTGGATAGGGAAAATTACGCACTTTTTAAGACTATTAAAACAATAAAAAACGTAATTTACAAAAAAATTATCATTCAATATTTTTCAATTAACGTTGAAATGCAAATCCTTCAAATTATTGATTAACTTAAAAAAATTTCGAATGGTGAAGCTAACCTCAATATTTCACAGGACATTGTTAAAGAGGACATAAGCATGACAAAAACGTGTCATGTTACATTTTTCGAGCACGGGAAAAACCACAATAATGACACACGTAAGCTAAATAAGCGAAATAAGATATACCTACATAAGATTTCCGTCATCAGCCATGCAAAAATAATTTTTTGTTCATCGTTTCTCAAAATATTTCATCATATACTGATTATGACCTGCTTGTTACATAATAATACCGCCCCTGTGTTTACCGAGTACGATAATGCTGTACTAATAGATCGTGTACAACATCTCCGACTTGTTTACAAGAATGCTAAAACTTATTCTTTCTTTTATATATATATATATATATATATAAGATGGTAATTAAAGTTTAAAAATTGTCAAAAATTTATTTAAGAACTGATACTTTACACGTTTTGCACTTATATAAATGGAGACTAACAGTAACAGTTAAACAGTAATGTGACCATGTGTCCTTCATCCCCTTAACACACATATATAAAATAAAATGATTTAAAAGATTTTAAAAGGACATATCAATACTAGTTTAACATTAATTATAAAGGATAAACTAACTTGCAGTAGTAATAGCCAATAAATTAACGCTGCATTTATACGCAATGATATAACTCAGTAAGTACGAAAATAAACTTAACATAATAGATAGAAACAACAATTTTACTCTGCATTTATAACATTATTTCTTTAATAACACAGCAATTTAGAAATAAGGTATCATTTTAAAACTTTTATCGGAAGTATTTACATTCCGATAATATTTCTTTAAATTGATATCTTAATACTTATAATTACATTTGTGAGTGATTTTATTACAATTATTTATCATTCTATAGATTTAAACCTACGAAATGAATTATTTTTTCAAACCCCAACGGTATACATTAAATGTGTTGAATGCATCTTCCACTTATGATGTCACTGTGAATTTACGTTGATCGTTTAATTACGACTAAATAATGAATTTATGGTAATGAGGCAAATCTGTTTATAGATTGGTTTAAATACGCCTTGTTTAAAAAGTGTTATGTAAGGAAATAATTTGCAAATGTAAGTATATATATCAACAAACTAATGTTGCTTTTCGGTTGAATGAGATATGAAGATAGACTTTAATCAGGCTCAAAAGTTTGAAACAATACAAATTTGCACCAGACCTATAAAAAAAAAAAAAAACATCAGAGGTGGGATCAGATACCATCGACGAGAAAGCATCCCTTGTCGACCGGTCACACCCAAATCCAAAAAGAATGGCAAATCAATTTAGACTGATTTAAGAAATAAAATCCCCGGCCAGGGCATTTATATATACCAATAAAATATTAAACTATAAAGCTCCCATTGCCTTTATAGTTTCTTTTTTTTTTTTTTTTTTAAAAAAAAAGAAAAGTCTAATCATTAAATACATAATTTAAGGTTTTGACAAAGAGGTATCATTACCCGGAGCAGAGGAAAACCGCCCGATATTCGATTTCTAATTTTTAATTTCCTTTTCCTATGTTTTGCACGAGAAATCGCGCTACATTTCATAAAAAAATCATTTATGACAAAGGCAATAGATATCTTAAGTCAGACTCGCAAATTAAAAATTTTATCTTTCACATACGCCTCTGATATTCATATTTGAAATCATAGCTTCACTGTGTGGATTGTCTGAAAGCATAACAAATTTTGAACACTTGGAGGAGCGCGCAGTTATAACTCTTTTTTATGAACTCTTGGAAAAAAACACCGAGGGCAGGCAGTCAAAATTATTGAAGGAATCAATTCATGACTAATTCCAGAGTCAGATGTTCATTAGTATCAGATAGCATAGTTTATTTTGTGTTGGACATTTGAGTTTGGAGGATGATAAGCGAGAAGGCAGGCCACTCTTACTGGCGTCGAAAGATGTTTAATTGCGACTAGGTGCACGACGTCCTCCATACTGACAGACGTCTAACAGTACTTGAAGTTTCAAAACTGGGATATTTAAAACCGAACTTTACGGACAACCCTCTTATAAAAGTATCTATCGTCCAATTATTTGCATTCTTTAGCATATCTCCTTTTTTCGTTAAATTTCCGTTCCATATTCCCTTTAGCACCTCACATATCTTCCTCAAATCTGAACATGATGCAATAAAACGGAGTATGAGGTACATGCGGGTTAATTTCACTTATTCATAATATCTTAATCGATTAAGTTAAAAATTTCGTTTAATTGAAAAATTCGGGTACATTGTTGTTATCCTGATCCGTCCGTCCCTTCGTCCGTCTGTCACAGTATCACTCTTACAACCTATTTTAAGCAGTAGCCAACTCATCTTTTAGAATGATTGGTGGTGCATTGAACTTATGCAAAAGATTTTAAAATTTTCATTGTTACCTTGGGGGCCAAATGGGGGTCAAAAATGACGTTTTATTTTCTAAAAAGAAAACCTGGTTCCCTGAACCCCTTCTACATTTATCGCAGCAGCCTATTCATATTTTGAAATATGATTGGGAGTGTCCTGTAGATGTGCAATAAGATTTCGGATTTTCGATTTTCACCCTGGACGCAATTTGGGGTAAAAACAAATGACGTTTTTTTTCTACAAAAATCAGGTTCCCTGAACACCTCTTACATTTTTACACTAGTCAGCTCATCTTTAGGAATGTGATTTGGTGGTCCTGAAGATGTTCAATAAGCATTCGAAATTTTCATTTTCACTGTAGGGGCCAGTTGGGAGTAAAAAAACTAAGTTTTTTTTCTACAAAACCTGGATCCTTGAACTCCTCTACCATTTTTTGCATAAGCTCATTCATATTTTGGAACATGATTGGGAGTGTCCTGTAGATATACCATAAGGATTAAGAATTTGAATTTTCACCCTCGGGAAATCGAGGGTCAAAAAGTGTCGATTTTCTACCCAAACCTGGTTCCCTGAACCCCTCTTACATTTTTTTCACAATAACTCATTCATATTTTAAAATATTGTGGGTGTCCTGTATTTGAGCAATAAGGTTTGAGAAATTAGATTCTCACATTCGGGGATGATTGGGGGTCGGAAAAAGAAATTTTTCTACAAAAATCTGGTTCCTTCAACTCCTCTCACATTTTTTGCAGTGGCCAAGTCATCTTCTGGGTGATGTTGATGCTGTCCTGTAATTGTTCAATAAGTTTTTAGAATTTTGATTTTTACCTTGAGGGCCAAACGGGATCAGAAATGTTATTTTTCAAATAAAATCTGATTCTCTGAACACGTCTTAAACTTTTCACAGTAGCCCAGTCATGTTTTGGAATAAGTCTGGGTGTGACCTGTAGACATGCATTTAGGTTTCGGAATTTCAATTTGGAGTGAGGGCTTACAAAGGACTTTCTTGTATCATAGAATTAACTTTGGCTTCTTTCTTTATTACCCAAATATGAAGGTGAGTACATATCGAGAGGCAAAAACCTACCTGTGGCTATTGCTGTCTTATGATAGCATTAAGATGATTTAATAATTGTAGGTTTAGACAAGTATACCGTAAATATTTTAACAGCTTTAGGGTGTAGTGTAAATTTTATCATGGTTTGGGTTTCACGACCCCTGGTGACCTCACTCGATTTCATCTAGTGAGGTTAAACCCGGAGTCAAGAAACAAAAACCATGGTATAATTTACACTACACCACAAAAAAGTTAAAATTGTATGGTATATCTTTTACTTAATTTACAACTCAATTGTTATTCTAGGGTGTCAGTTCAGCCATGATAGCAGATCAAGTTTTCAGGCTCGACACACAGAGCCCATGATCGCTGTTGAAAATCACCTTGATCACAGTCGCAAGAAGAGAGTTGTAGTTGTAAAGAAGATTTCAGTATATTTTTAGGGATGCATTCGGCGCACACCATATGAATAAACAAAGTATTTTTAAAAAGAAAAATCTGTTATTATAGACTTGTATACTACAAAAATTGAAAGTTTGAACAGATTTTCTGTCCATCTTTATTTTAAGAAAGTAAAAAAAGCAAATCAAACAAATAAAACAGTATCGCGTAATGTTATTTGGTGTTGCCGTATTCTTTAAAATTTACACACTCAAAATACAAAGCCATATTTAAAATCAAATGACTTTCAACTGAATCCTACTCGATTCTTGCACGCTTGCTACCCGCCTGTACAAAACGCTTAAAACTGCACGAGAAAAGCACATGACAGTCACACGCTTTTTAGGGTAGTTGCAAGTTTCAGGATCTATATATTGCTACATAGATAAGGGAAGCTGACGAAAGAAAAGTTGAAATAAGATGTTGCATAAAAAATGAAACTGTTAGGAATATGATCCCTACAGAAAGCATTAGAAGAAGCATTTCTTTTGAATACGGTATGTAAAAAAACATAATCCGGTTAAAAGATTTGACCATCACTCTTTTTGCATTGTCTGAATCAAATTATTCTACAAAGTAATATTGGGTATTGAAATAAAAAGAAACTTTTAATCATTTTTTTAACAAAACGGTATTTTTTTTTTTTTTACATGTAATTCACCATTGACATGTTCAAAATACAGTGTATATAGAACATCATTATCTACAAACAGTTCTTGTTTGATTCTTTAATAAAACAATAATTTATTTTTTTTTAAATCTTCTTTTTTTTTATTTTATGCCCCCTCTTTTATCAAAATAAAGCTTTTGATTAATAAATAAAACTGTTGTTAATACAGACCCTAAAACGTGCTTCTACAACACTTGCATGGTTCGGTTCGTTTCGTTTTGTGTACGGTACGGTACACTTCTTGCACGGAACGGTACGCTTTGTGCACGGTACGGTACGCTTCTTGCACGGAGCGGTCCGTTTTGTTAACGGTACGCTTTGTTGAACGGTATGTAAATTAAGTGGGCGGAGCCTGTACGCTTTAGCTTATGACTGGCTTCTTCATAAAGTCGTTTATTATTTTTTTTTTATTATAATCTCTTTATTTTCTATAAATGGAAGGACGGTGTCGTAAGCATTTTTTTAATGAGTTGTTTTAAAGTTAAAGCTGTTGTTATGAATATTTCCTTTTAAAAGCTGTATTTTCATTATTACATGTAACTAGTCGTCTTATTAAATGTATCTTTTTTTAAATTCACTTTCTGTATGAACTACATTCAATTTTTAAAATAATTTTAGTTGTCTATTTATTATCTTATTTTGTACACCGTCGCCTTATGGTTCAGTAACTTGGAAATAAATCGAACATATAAAAAAACTCTGTATAACAAGGATGAAAAAAATATTTTGTTGCGTCGTCATAAAGGCCTTTCTGTATTTTTTTAAGAATAAGCGTACATATGATTTTTTTTCTTTTAATTTTCCTAATTGAATACAATTATTTTTTTTAAATATTCAATTATCACACTTTTAAACAAATGAGTTTGACTTTATAAATCCCTCATGCTTTCATTTCGTCTACCATTCTTTTTACGTTCTTGTCGCTGTTGCTTCATTAAAAAAAACAAAAAAACAAAAAAAAAAAATTCTCTTGACCAAACATGATTAAACAAACAATAAAAAAAATTATTATTTTCATTTTAATTTGCGAATAATTATAATTTTTTTCACATAGATTCCCTGTGTTTGACTCACTAGAAAAAAAAAAAAACATTGAAAAGTAATGGTAGAAGTGCACATAATTACATGTCGTGCAAAATATTACTTTATTTTCTGTCTATATTTTTCCTTTTTAAATAAATTTTCCATCAATGTGTAAATATGCATTTAAAGGGAAGTTACAATCAAGAAAACGGTTAAAACAGCTACAATTCCATCTACAATGTATAAATGTATATAATATATATTGACTGCAAAGACAGATTTCCGAAATAAATAATTTTTCAAAATGTTAGAAATAAATAGTCCGTTTCAATTACCTAGAAAATAAATAATATGCACACATGCATGTCCTCAAAAACTTTGAAAAAGAATAATTTGCCCATGCCGGGTGCTACCCCCTTTTTTTATTTCCTTGTCAAACTTTTTTTATTGAAGGTCTAGAAGAAAAGCTGACTGTACATGAAATTCTGTTTTTCTGCTGATTAAAATTGTTTCTTTATTGTAGACTTACTATTTAGACAGTAAACTGTTGATACACGTAGCTTAAGTTTTTTACCTGTGCACGTATGATGACAATACTTGATCAAAAATTTTAAATGTTTTAGAGTAAATTACGAAAGTATAGAAAGACGTCAGTCTAGAATTCGAGACCATGGCAAGAAATGAACAGTGTTTCTTAAGCTAAAAAACTTGGATGAACATGGATGTACTAACTACGCAATATGTTTTAAAAGATTTAACTGGGCTTTATGTGTAAATTCCAGGTAACATATTTTATCTGCAAGCTTCAGTGAATAAAGCAAATGAAATGGGAAAATGCTTTGAATAAAAATTAATTCTGACATATATCCAGATTACGTGTATTAAACTGAAAATTCAATGCGAAAATGTGGCGATCGAACTTTTTGACGGTATGTTATATTGGTGATAACATCTTGGGTTGGTCAGAAGAGTGTAAAAAACACATATTATTTATGAATACATCGCCTTTATTTATTTTTTCTTGTGACTGAGAGGCGTTTACATTTTAACATGTCCGCTTGCAAACAGACAATTTAGTTCGTATTCTTTTTTTTTCCTTTGAATTTTTTTGTTTTTGTTGTTGCTAAATCTGTAATCATTTCTCCCTAAAACTATTACTTACATGAATAAAAAAAAATGATTTTAAGGGCTTCATTTCGGAAAATAGCACAGAATCCTAATACATTTTTCAATGTGTCTTCGTTTCCGAAAATGTTCATAAAGACAGGAATAGGGTAGATAAAAGCTATAAAAATAAATGATAAAGTATATAATTCACTTTTATTTATTATATATTGTACACGAAAATAATACGATGCTGCATTTAATATGAAAAAATGTTAGTCAAGCACAACCCGATTATGCATAGCGAATAAGGAATCGCCTCACACTCTATCGAGTTGTTTTGAAGTCGTAACTAGTTTTGAGTAGTTTCCTTATATTAACAGATATAAGTCCAGATACATGGTACTTAACAATAATATTTTGAATCTCTAGGGTTATTTTCCGCCCTTCTTTAACTAGCGCTGCGTCGAAAGAACTAAAGAAAATGACTTACTGTAATTGGTCATAGAAAGATTCGGAATGCTTTCGGGACGTGGCTTGCATAATTATTTCAAAAATTATTCATGAACGGTAAGGATCGCTTTGTGCACGATACGATACGCTTCTTGCAGGGTAGGGTACGCTTCTTGCACGGAACGGTTCGCCTTGTTACTGAGGTGTACTAGCACGTTTTAGGATATTTACAAATTTCAAAAAAGGTTTCCAACATATATGGACAATTGTTCTTTTACATATGTGAAATATTTCTCACATACATGTATAAAAATAACACCATGCAAAATCTATATTAACTAAAGTTTGCCAAAGAACTACCGTGAAATATTTATATACATGAATCTTTTTTCTTCATTCAAAACAAAATCAAAACAAGAATTTAAAAGGTAAATATAGAGAATATACAATGTAATATTTGGCTTACTTCTTCTAACATTGGCATAGGTAAGGTCAATCACCCACCAGCTGAGAAGGTCATGTGCATGATGATCTTTGAAACGATCTTAAAATCTAAAAACTAAAATAGTACAATACAGAGAGGTCAACGACGTATCACTGTGGAGAAAACGAGATCATTGCTGAATGTGTAATATCTGATAAAAAGGATTTTTTGTCATTCAGAAATGCCCATCCCCCAAGTTCTGTGTAGTGATTTGTTACTGCCACCTCTGGAGCGATCCTCTTTGAATGAAAAGGAAAAACAGTAAAAATCCAACTTAAAATAGAATTATTTGCTTGTCAAAAAGAACTGTTTTGTAGTAATTTTATATCTGTTCTCTCAAGGATGTGGTGTTTGAATTTTTTCTGTATGTGCACAAACAGTTTGAGGTGTTCCCTGGTTCCCTGAAATCCTCCTACATTCGCAGTACAGTTAGGGTGCGCAATGGAAATATCGGTAATTTTTGTGATTAAAATCTATTCTTAATCAAAATGGCGATTCTTTTCAGTACTTTATTTATATCGGACAAATGTAATTATGCTTATTAACCACATATTGAGGACGATTAGATTTTATATTTAGACTTGTCACGTGATGTGCCAGTCACGTGATTTTAACACATACACTTGCAGTATTGAGGTCACCTATAAATTTTACTAGTGCAAAGGCATTACCAAGTTAATATTCTAAATTTAGTTTATAAATATTTTCAACACGCATTGTAGTTTCTTAAAAGTGCTGCGATCCTATACAGTTTCTGCTATTTCATTGCTAAAATCATATTTGAATGACCGCATGCTGAATATTTTGCTGGTCAACGGCTTTAAATATAGATAAACTTAATTCATTTTCAAGATTTCAAAAGGATCGCAGCACTTTTCAAATACCTTAATACTTCTAAAATTTTATTTGTAAAAGCTTACTATGATCCATTGAATGTATGCCCTTGCACTAGATCGATTTGTTAAGACCCTTGCATTACCCTCCGATATACTTGCGTACAAATATATGGCAGTATCAACTAAATAGAAAATGTACAGAAAATATATGAATATAATCATAAAGAAGACATTGCATCCAAGTAAAAAGCCTCTTAAATATCTGCAAATAATATTTTATTTAATAATAAAATACATTTTTCGTTGTGAAAAAAATTACTTGATACGCTCTCACTGCATACAAACTGCGTCAAGTTTTACGAAATGACGTCACATCGACAAGTGTATCAGTGACTTGTTTATACTTTGCTGTGTGGGATTTAACTAACGACAGAACAGCATGTTACAGTAAGTATTGATGTAGTTTAATGCTCTAGTACAGTTCAAAATCACAGATCATTTCATTTTGTGGTATTTTAAAGAATCGGTAGTTTTGTGTGATGTCATAGTGAAAATTTCCCATAAAAATTAGCCTCCGTCTCCTTTTCGTAGCCTTAACTGTGCTGCGTTTTTCGCAGCAGCCTATTCATATTTTAAAATATGATTGGAAGTGTCCTGTAGATGTGCAATAAGGTTTCGGATTTTCGATTTTCACCCTGGGCGCAATTTGGGGTAAAAAAAAAAAAAAAAAAAGAAGAAGACGTTTTTCCTACAAAAATCAGGTTCCCTGAACTCCTCTTAAATTTTTACACTAGCCAACTCATCTATAAGAATGTAATTTGGTGTGTCCTGAAGATGTGCAATAAGCTTTTCAAATTTTCATTTTCACTGTAGGGGCCAGATGGGCGTCAAAAAACTACGTTTTTTCTACAAAACCTGGATCCTTGAACTCCTCTACCATTTTTCGCAGTAGCTCATTCATATTTTGGAACATGATTGGGAGTGTTCTGTAGATATGACATAAGAATTTAGAATTTCAAATTTCACCCTCTAGAAATCGAGGGTCAAAAAATGTCGATTTTCTACCCAAACCATATTCCCTAAACTCCTCTTACATTTTTCACAGTAGCCCATTCATATTTTGATATATTTTGAGTGTCCCGTATATGTGCAATAAGGATTGAGAAATTAGATTCTCCTCTTAGAGATAATCGGGGATCGGAAAAAGAATTTTTTTTTCTAATAAAATCTGGTTCCTTTAACTCCTCTTTTTACAGTAGCCAAGTCATCTTTTGGTTGATGTCTTGTAGATGTTGAATAAGTTTTTAGAATTTTGATTTTACACCTTGAGGGCCAAACGGGGTCAGAAATGATGTTTCTTTTTTCAAATAAAACCTGATCCCCTGAGCACATCTTACATTTTTCACAGTAGCCCAATCATGTTTTGGAATAAGTCTGGGTGTGACCTGTAAACATGTATTTAGGTTTCGGAATTTCAATTTGGAGTGAGGGCTTACAAAGGACTTTTTTTGTATCATAGAATTATTGTGGCTTCTTCCTTTGTTACCCAAATATGAAGGTGAGTACATATAGAGGCAAACACCTACCTGCGGCTTTTACTGTTTTATGATAGCATTCAGGTAATTTGAAAATGTAGGTTTAAACAGATATACCGTACATATTTTAACAGTTTTGTGGTGTAGTGTAAATTATATCATGGTTTGGGTTTCATGACCCCTGGCAACCTAACTCGACTTCATCTAGTGAGGATTAACCCGGCGTCGAGAAACCAAAACCATGGTATAATTTAAACTACACCACAAAACAGTAAAATTGTATGGAATATCTATTACTTAATTTACAACTCAATTGTTATTCTCGGGTGTCATTTAATTCAGCCATAACTGGCAAGGGATAACAGCAGATCAAGTTTTCAGCTCCCGGCACGCAGAGCCCATGATCGCTATTGTAAATCACCTTGATCACAGTCGCAAGAAGAGAGTTGCAGGTGTAAAGAAGATTTCAGTGTATATATTTTTGAGGGATGCATCCGACGCACACCACGTGCATAAACAAAGTATTTTTAAAAAGAAAATTCCACTAACATATATATTTGTCAACTGCAAAAATTGAAAGGTTGTACTATTAACCCCCCCCCCCCCCCCGAACTATTTACTGTAACCCGTATTCGTTAAAGCATGTAAATTATAACTCATTTATTTGACAACTATCTATCCACCAATTTTATTTTATGCATAAAAAGAGTATAAATGACACAAAACTCCAAAAATAATTTTATCACATTCTGGTAATATAAGGACATACGCAGAGCAGAGTCCTGATGAATTTTCGTTTTAAAAACATGTTTAATATTGCTTTGTTTAAAAAAAAAATTAAAATGGTTTACATTTTGTTAATTACTTAACACATTTTCTGTTCATCTTTATTTTAAGAAAAGAAAAAAGAAAATCAAACGAATAAATAAAACATTATCGCGTATTGAGATTTCTGTATTTTTTTTAATTTTCACTCTTAAAATACATTTAATCCATATTTAAAATAAATGACTTCCAAATGCATCCTACACATTTCACGCGATTCTTGCACGCTTGCTACGCAGCCTCCACAAAACGCTTTGAATTTCACAAAAAATAAATAAATAAATAAATAAAAAAAAAAAAAAAAACAAACAAACAAATTAAAAAAAAAAAAAAAGAAACAAAAGAAACAAAACAAAACAAAAAAAAAAAAAAAAAAAAAAAAAAAAAAAAAAAAAAAAAAAAACGCATGACAATCACACGCTTTTTGAGGTTGATGCACGTTTCAGGTCTGTATATTGCTACATTAATAAGGGAAGTTGACGAAAGTAAAGTTAAAGTTGAAATAAGATGTCGCATAAAGAAATGAAATTGTTAGGAATATTATCCCTGCAGAAAGCATTTGAAGAAGCATTTGTTTTGAATAAGGTATGCAAAAAATCATAATCCGGTTAAAAGATTTGATCATCACTCTTTTTGCATTGTCTGAATAAATTATTCTACAAAGTAATATTGGGTATTGAAATAAAAAGAAACTATTTTTTTTAATACAAAACGGTTTTCTTTTAAATTCACCATTGACATACAGTGGCTGCAATGTTATTGTTGACAAACCAGTCGTGTAGAATCGTTCGTGAAACGTGCGTGATCGTTCGTGTAACGTGAGAGATCGTGCGTGTATAAGGAACAATCGTTTGTGGTTTTAATCGTGCGTGATCGTGCGGTAAGAAACGTGCAAATTTCGTTTTGTAAGTTTTTATCAATATGTTATTTGTTAAACAACCATTTCGCTTGTCTGCTTTAATTGAAATAAAAGAAATGAAGCGCGATTTACATAATTGAGCGAACTAATTATCGCTAGTAAGTAAGCAATCTAGTAAGTCGTATAATATTGTATTTTAATAATAAATGTTTAGCGATTTTCTTCTCTGATGTTAACTATGTTAACTGCTAATTGTGGTCAATATATTTTCGTATATCAATGCATGAAAAACGAACAATTCCCAATGCTTAAATAAATAATTATTAAGGCGGCAAATGTACACGACATGAATGTCGGGGTTACTTTTAACAGTGTTTATCCCTGCTACATACTTTATTCTTATAATTTCTGGAGATAAATGAATTGTAAAATAATTGCTGATTTTAGAGATTCACAAATGTAAAGATGGATATAGTTTTAATTCATTTTATGCCATTTTTAAAAAAAAATTCTTACCTCCTTTACTGCATATCATAAAATCCAGTAGAATCAAAACTCATGACCCATCTATATCATCTGATAGAATATGCAGCAATCAATCATAAATTATATCTACGTATCGAAAAGATAAAAAAAAAAATCAATTTTCTTAAGTCGGAGAATCACATAAATAATTATTTGTAATCTAAATGACTATTAAATCTTACTTAGTTTCAAAAATATCCATTTCTAAATATTTTTTCTCAGTTTTCCAAAGTCGATAAATTGCATCAACAATTATTTGTAATCTAAAATAACTATACTGATTAATTCTTATATCGTTTCGAAAATATATTTTCAAAACGATATTTTCAAAACGATATAAGACTATCCACTTCTAAATATTTTTAACTATTTTGCGTGAAGAATCGTGCGTTTGCGTTAGCAATCGTGAAAGATCGTGCAACGTGTAGTATCGTGTGCGTAAAGGATCGTTCGTGTAACAGGTTTAATCGTGCGGAATCCTTACTGTAACGTGATCGTTATGTATGTTGTCAACAATAACGTTGCAACCACTGTATGCAAATACAGCGTATATAGAACATTGAATGAATGTTTGATTTATAGATAAAACAGATTTAAAAAAAAAAATCTTTTATGCTTTCTTTTTCATCATTATAAAGGTTTTGATCAATAAATAAAAATGTTGTTAATATAAATTTCAAAAAAAAGTTTCCAACATATATGGGCAATTGACCTTTTACATATGTATAATATTTCTTACATACATGTATAAAAAATAACACCATACAAAATCTATATTAACTAATGTTTAAAAAAAAAAAAAAAAAAAAAAAAAAAAAAAAAAAAAAAACTACCATAAAAATATGTATGTACAGTTTTTCTTCATACAAGACAAAATCAAAACAAGAATTCAAAAGGTAAATGTAGAGTATAATATGTTATTTTTGGCTTACATCTTCTAACATTGGCTTAGGTGAGGACAATCACCTACCAGGTAAGAAGGCCATGTGCATGATAATCTTTGAAACGATCTTAAAATCTATAAACCAGAATAGTAAAATACAAAGAGGTCCACGACGTATCACTGTGGAGAAAACAAGATCATTGCTCATTGTGGAGAAAAAGAAATAATTGCTGAATGTGTAATATCTGATAAAGTGGATTTTAGCTCATCTAAACCGAAGGCTCAACTGGGCTTTTTGAACAAAGAGTGTCCGGCGTCCATCTGTCGTCTGGCGACCGTCGACTGTTGTCTGTAAACTTTTCACATTTTCGACTTCTTCTCAAGAAACCCTGGGCCAATTTTATTCAAACTTGCCACAAAGCATCTTTGAGTAAAGGGGATTCAAGTTTGTTCACAGGAAGTGCTTCTTTCAAGGGGAAATAATTAAGAATTCGAAATTTAGTGGCATCTTTTAAAAATTTTCTTCTAAAGAACAACTGGGCAAGAAAAGATGTAACTTATTTGAAAGCTTCATTACAGACGCTAGATTTGAATTTGTACATATCATAACCCCCAAGGGTAGGACGGGGCCACAAGAAAGTATTAAAAAGGAATATATAAGAAATGCCTTTAAAACTTCTCGAGAACAGCAAAGCCATGATTAGCCATATTATAACAGAAGTATCCTTAGGTAGTGTAGATTCAAGTTTGTTCCAATCAAGCCCCCTTGGCCACAACAGGGGGTGGCAGGGTTGGCCGGGAAATACCAGTGGTGGGAATTACCAGTGGTAAATACCGGTATTTCCCGTCCCGGGAAATACTACAAATTTCTCTAAAGTGGGAAATACTGGGAAATACATAGTTAAAGTTTTTTTCTTTCTTTAATTCATTCAATCTTATACAAAATTCAAAAATAAAATAAACATAAAAACAAAGATGAATAATTTGGAATATGTCTCAAATTGCAATTGGAACATATTCAGAATGTATCACTACTCCAGGTCCCATTCCCATAAGCATTCTGTGTAAAACTGAAGTTTTCCAATTCAAGTTTCTTTTCAGTTTTGTAAAATTATTAAGTTTATTAATTATAAATCTAAGAACAAAAAAACCCCGAACTTGTTTTAATCCTTCTATAAACACTGTAGTTATTACAAACAATCATGTTGTTTTAACAAATTGCTCTGGACAGTTTTGTGCTCCTGTTTTAAGATATAATTACCTTGAGTAGAACTGAAAGGCTTCTTCTTAGTTTTGATATTAATACCATACTCTACATTCAAGAATTTTCTTAGATAAAAACCCATTTGGGATCTTTGGGATCATTTCATGGACCTTTATAGACTACATCTGTCTCAAGCATGAAACAAATGACACTCATGACTGGTATATGAATATACTGTGTTATGATTATACAAAATGAATTACTTGGAAACCAGAATTTTTTAAATCAGGGACAATGATACCAGGTAGATATCTTAGCCAATAAGGTGTACTACTTATCAATATGAACGAAATATGTTAGTAGCTATTTCTTATTTCCCAGTATTTCCCGGGAAATACCAGTAATTCCCGGTAATTAACAGTATTTCCCACCGTTCTGGGAAATATGAGTATTTCCCAGTTTTTTGCCAACCCTGGGGGGTGGGGTTCAAAGTTTACCTTAGGAATATATAGGAATATATAGGTAATATCTTAAAAAAAATCTTCTTCTCAATAACAAGCTAAGTCATTATTAGATATATTACTAGTAATACAGAAGTATCCTTAGGTACTTAGTGTAGATTCAAGTTTGTTCAAGTCATGACCCCTGGGGGTAGAGCGGGGCCACAACAGTGGGTCAAGCGCTGTAATGGTTAAGGGGCATTTGAGTAAAACACATTGAAGACTTCAAATAGTGGAATGACCTGACAGCCCTAGGAATGGACTAACCTAAGGGTATATAAGGCAAAGCTTTGGGAAAGTCAAGCATTCAGGATGTAGCTGTAGAAGTTAGATGATGAATCAGCAATAAAGAAGTTAATCTATTCTATCCTAATTGCAAAAGATTCAATGAAATTAAATACATAACGGATGGTAGATGTTGAATACTTAGTATTAGACATAATTCCCATTTATTGCTATTAGCATGTAAGTGTGGATGTATTCTAATTTTTGACCTTGAATATTGGTAAGGTTTTTTCCCTCTGTTTTTGATTAATAAAAAAAAATCAATTTTAAGAAACTTATCTGGTAAAAATCGTTTTCAATTGACAATTTATTTCTCTGTGTTTTAGTGCATTTTCCCACTACATTATTTAATAATATTCTTAGTATTTGAATTTTTATATTTAAAAAATTGCTCCATAGACTTCAATGTAATATTTGTTAATTAATTACTGATTAGTTAATAACATTTACATGTATGAAACTTTCTCTTGGTAAATCCTTTTCTACTGTAAAATGCTTTAAATTAATATCAGAGTATTATGTATGTGATGGACATTTAAGGATAGAGGATGGAAAGCCTTAAAGGTAAGAGCAAAATAAAAGTATAAAAGTTATAAACACCAGTTGCAAGTATCCTAAGGAATTGATGTTAAGTTCTAGGTGTAGTAAATCTGAAGAAGACTGAGACACCTAGGGCCCGTTTTATAAAAGAACTTACGACTAAAACCAAAATTTCTTCTGCTAATAACTTTCTAATCTATATTAAATAGAAAATGGTTTTAATCTTTTTAAAATGTATCTAAAAAGATACTTTTACGCTAGCAATTTTAAACAGAACCATTAAGTCTGCAAAATTTTACATTCAACTGAAGTTTTTGGTCTTGGTCGTAAGTTCTTTCGTAAAACGGGCCCCTGGTTCTTACCTATCAATGGGAACCTATGGGAGAAAATGGTGCATGTAGTATCGTACCCAGTCTCCGTCTCTAGATAGGAGAAAAATTTAGGGAAATGTTTCCATATTTTCCTGACTTCAAAATATGCTTATTTGCTTATGTAACATATACTTGTAAAAAAATTATATTTTAATGATGAAAACTTTTATGCGAATTGACTTAAAATTTCCAGAAATGTCTGTGATTTGCTGATATACATAATGATTTAAACTACAAATAGTATCAAGCATTTTCTGCAGTTTATTTTGTAGAAAAGAGAGATGAAGTTCATTGATAATTATAAAGTTTAGGTGCACTACTGACTGCAGAAAGATTTAAAATTAAAGCCAAACATCACAAAAATCCATAAAGTTCTGGCAACATCAAGTTAGCTGTAATTCAATTCTGCGCAATTTATAGTCCAATATTTATTCATTTAATAGCAGAAATTTATTTACACTTGGCTTTATATCACAAATAATTCCCTAGTTATGTCGTAAAACTGGCTAAACATATAATAAGAAAAAAGTATATTTTATAGGACATTTTACTTCATGGGACAAACAGTTAGCAATTGAGATCAAACAGAAACATAATACTCATCAATTTTTGTTTATATTTATACATATTTGATCATTGATAATTCTATCATTTTTTGCACTTCTGACGAAGAGCACTTGAGACTTTAAAGTAAATTTTTTAAGCATAAAGACTGGAAATATAGATCTGAAAAATAAAACCTTTAATTGATAGATTTATTTGGCACAAATGTTCCATGTGTCTTTATTTTCCAAAATAGAAAGCAAAAAATTAAATACCGATAAAAGTTTTTCCAAGCTGAAGAACAAAACATCAAATGTTGCATTCTGACATAAATGGGTATGCACAGATACCTGACTCTCATTTATGCTGCTTATGAGACATGTCACAGTTAACACTTAATTAAATATTTTGTAAATAGTCCATATTTGATTAGCGTGCATTGCTAATCAAACATTGCGCTGTTTGTGTGAATGAGTGCCATGTGTGAATGTTCTGTTTGTCACGTGATGCTTCTATTTTTAGCTTACAAACTGACCACGTACGACCAGTGGACCAATGATAGACTACTATTTGATAATCAATATGTATGTATAGTAACTGCGTGCACTCAAAAGCGCTTATCCCGCCAAATCTATTCGCTTCTACCTTTACGGTGTAAGAGGTCCAACATATTATGTAATGTTGAATTCATCGAGTTTCATGAGGCTTTGATATTTACCTTATATTTATAATACTGGATACCTGGTGAGATTAATTTCTAATTATGTAAATGCTTTTAAAAGGAATTTCGACAATACGTAAGATATCTTTATTGGCAGCACCGTGAAGTTTTCATGTTGTGTGACTTGTAACTTTGTTTAATGTGCCGTATTTGTCTCTTGTTAATATATGTGTGTTGTGAGTATGTTTTCTAGGTTTTCTAGGTTTCATTTCTTTTGTTTTCCTTATTAGAATTCAAAACTTGAAGCGAATCCAGCGGATATTTCTTGAACGATGACCCTGTGACATACATATTAACGTTTAAATGGAATACCAGTTATTGTTTTTCACTTTGACAATTCTTTCTTTTACTTACTTGTTATACAGATATTTAAAATCAATGTTTTTTGGCATCATTGCATTTTTTGTTGCACTCCGGACATGGTATAACATTTATTCAGTATCAGCCGTGACCATAACCTGGTCAAATAAAAATTACTACGCGGGTATGTTAAGGCTACACCCAGATACCCTACTTGCCTATTCAGTATAACGTCATAGTAAGCTGTATGACGTGAACTTTAGAGATAATGATTTCTTTAAAATATCTATATTTAAAGTTTAATTTCAGGTCCGAGAAATGAATGAAATCATTCAAAAACATAATATTAACTAAATCTTGCCGTTTTTTTTTTTTTTTTTTTTTGTGATATAAATAGCTGATATTTAACACGGGGGTTAAATACCAAACCCATGACGTCATAACTATTGATGAAATATTTGCCGAGTGAAAATTAAATGTGACGAGAATTCATGTAAACAAATATATGGAAATGGGAGTTTTAAAGCATATACCGTGAATGTTATGTGATTCATAAGGAATAAAAGATTAAGAATCAGGTACGCTGATTTATTCTTATCATGTTTTCTTATAATAAACACAGGCAGTGCTTTCAAATCCCTTTCATCCTTTCCTCTGTCTGTCTATAACAACAAAGATGCAGACGTTCAACACTACGCCGCATATACTTTGAAACATAATTTTTGTTTGTATCGAAAGCTTGTATTCTACAGTAATTGGAAAGTGCTGCTAGAATCATGTAGTTAACATAAATTGATTTGATGACAATTCCTTGATCGTATGTACAAAATGTAAAAATTTTGGTAAGGTTTCATGCGAAACTTTGGAATAATTTTTTCTGTGTCTGGAGAGTAGAATTCTAACAGCACTTTTCATGGCCCAGGGATGTTTTTACATAATCATTTTCACGAAAAGAAATGAAATATCCCCGGGGTAGTGTTCAACTTTTCACTTTTTCATTGAGGCAATCTTTCTATTTATATACGTCACGTGATGGCGTCGTAGCTGAGTGCTTCTTTTAGCCTAAGACTCAATGACGTCTATACAATGGATAGTAATAGTAAATGTTTTAACTATGGGTTTTCCGATTTATCAATGTTACATTTACGAAAAAAAGTCTATTCGAAATATGATCTGGGTACTGCCTTAACATACATGCGCACAGTCTTAATTTAAATCTCAATACATTGAATTTTATCAAGAAAATCTTTATTTATAATAAATCATTATTATTCATTGTACAGATCTTCAAAAAATATGCAATTTTCAAAATGTCTCATACATGTAAAGGTGTTGCACTCCTCATATTTTTTATTTTGAACTTTTTTTGTGTCTTGAGATATCAACGAAATATTTGGCTGGCATTCAGCTAGTATCAAAAGACATAATGTTGAGCTACATGTATAGGAATTTATGTAGCCTGATTTTCTAGTGCAAGTTTATAATTATGTGTTCGGTAATTTTTTTAATACACCTTTTACAACATCAATTTTCAGGAATATTGGGAACTGCATTTTGAGCATAAATACTGATGCTCATATCAATATTTGACGATTACAGGAATATGTTGGTCATTGTTTTCCACAAATTTTTGACTCATTTTTTTCTGCTGCTTAGAGCTTCATCTGTTGATCTCATGGATGAGTGTGATCTGCCAATATCTTGAACATACCATCTTTCTTCCAGTGCATACATTTGGCTACATGTTCCATCTACAGCTATAAATGACTGAAACGGACAATGCACACATCTTTTTTTCTTCCTTTAGCTTTTTCCAGGGTTCACTATTCTACAAGGGGACAATCAAAGTATCTTAGAGTATTGCAAGTGCCCCAACGATTGCGTTTCATCATAATTGAGCGCTCATAAATTTTCCGATAAAATGTCTACTTTTTCGATCTTGTCGGGCAAAATGGCGGCTCGTCCTTAGCTGCAGAAGATGCATGTAAACCGAACATTCTGAATGGCTAATGTTCCTGTCAATTAAAAATCAGCGATCCGCCAATTATAAAAAAAAACAAAAAAAAAAAAACAGCCCTATTTTATTTGTAAACCAGGTGTGATTATAGTGCAAAACTTCAATGTTAAAAAGTCAAATATACACGGTGTATGTTTAATGATTCAACAAATATATTCATTATTATATGTACTTTTAAATTATGGCTTTTAAATGTCTCGTTAATGAGTCGTATTTATCAACTTTCAAATAAAGAAAACGTCTCGGTAATGAACACCTTATTTTAAGAAGAACTGTCGCGGTACATATAATACGTTCTTCCTGTTTAGAAGTATTTCAAAAAGATGCTGACTTTATATCAAACTAAAAAAGAGTACTTATTCACCTTTCATTTACCACATGCAGTTAAAGTATTCAAGAAAATCTGATGATTATATCTTAAAATGTTAATTACATTATCTAACATATAAAGTAATATGAGAAATATGAAAAATGAGTCAGGAATATTTCCATGTCAATTATTAACATGATATTATTGGAACGAGATCACTATTCAAAATTCATGTTTACAAACTTAAAAAGACCTTTATTCCAAAATTAACCACACATATATATCTTCTTTTATGTGTTAATCGTTTGTGTAATTCAAGTAATCATAAAATGATTTATGAATAGAAATCATTTACATGTTACGCTGACAAATTTAAGAAAAAAGAATAAAAAGTGATAAAATTCAGAAGGATTGGTTTTGCTTTCATAACAAAGATATGTTCGTTGTAAATTTCAATTTGATTTTGTTTGAAAGAAAAAAGTCATAGGCCAATGATAGAAAAATTGTTAGCAGTATTTTTAATTGATCCACAAAAAAGGGTATTGAAATTGTCAAGCCTCTTTCTTTACTACTGACTAAGATATTAACAGTAGTGAAGGAGAAACTTCAAGAGTACTGTGCAACAATATATTCGAGAGGTGGTGTAAATCAGATGTGGATACTTAAAAATTCCAAGGAACTTTTGGAAAATTTGAAATCACAAGATTTTACCAAAATCAACAGCTTAAAAACCTATGATTTTTCATCTTTATACACAACCATTCCCCACGATAAATTAAAGTCCAGGCTTTTTTATATCATTGACAGCTGATTTTTTAATAAAAATGGAACTCGTCAATTTACTTACCTTGTCATTGCTCATTTGTAAAATTATTTTGTTAAAAACATTCTGATTGTACACACAAGTACTCTGAAGTTGACATTAAAAAGATGCTCGAGTTTCTGATTGACAATATCTATGTGGTTTTTGAAGACCAGGTCTTCCAACAATCTATTGGAATTCCCATGGGTACCAATTGCGCCCGTTATTAGCAGACCTTTTTTGTATTCATATGAAGCAGAATTTGTTCAGAATCTTATACGTGAAAAGAAGAAAACACTTGCTGTGACCTTCAACTCGACATTTAGATATATTGGCGACGTATTGTCAATTAACAATGGTTATTTCCATTCTTATGTCGATACGATATATCCTGGTGAGCTTGAGATAAAAGATATCACAGAGTCTGACACATCTGTTTCATATTTGGATATTTTACTTGAAAAAGACGTTATTGGTAATCTAACGACCAAGCTTTATGAAAAACATGATGAATTTAACTTTTCAATCGTCAACATCCCTTACTTATGCAGCAAAATACCTTTATCTCCTGCAAACGGAGTTTATACCTCTCAGTTGATTCGATATGCAAGAGCATTCTCAACGTATGTACAATTTCTAAAACGAGGTAAATTATTGACAAACAAGTTGATGAAACAAGAATATCAGCAGTCTCGTTTAAAGTCATCATTTCGTAAGTTCTATGGTCAATACAATGACCTTGTCAGCAAATACAATTTATCATTAAGTCAAATGCTAACTGACGTTTTTCATACTAACTGTTAGTCCATTATTTACACACTGAATTGTCGACGGATTTTCCCGTTATTTCCCAACATGACAAGGAGCACACAACGGGTGTGGCCGGTCGGCAAGGGATGCTCACTCCTCCATGGCACCTGATCCCTCCTCTGATGTTTTGGAGGTTCGTGTTTGCTCTGCTCCTATTTTGTATTGTTTAATGGACTTTTGAGCTTAAATACTGTTCGTTATCTCCATATATTTCACAACCAACCTCTAGTTGTGATTTTTTCTTTGAGTTACATATGTACAACCCAAAACAAATGTTATTTTGGATGACTCCTGCTCACCAAAAAAATAATATACTCTTCACATGTTTTTCATGACTACGATTGATTGATTGATTGTATATTGTTTTACGTCCCATTCGAGAATTTTTCACTCATATAGAGACGTCACCATATACCGGTGAAGGGCTTCAAATTTTGACCTTTACTCGGCACTCAGGGCCATTGAGCAGTGAGGGATCTTTATCGTGCCAACGCCTGCCGTGACACGGGGCCTCGGTTTTTAAGGTCTCATCCGAAGGACCCGCAACTTTCACTTCAAAGTGCCGAGCGCATGGCGAAGGAACAGTTGCTACCTATTTTTTATCGACTTAGGTCTGTCGCGGCCGAGATTCGAACTCACGACCTCCCGATCACGGAGCGAGAGCTCTACCGACTGAGTTACCGTGAACGGTTTCATGACTACGAAGGGAACACTCATACTGTTGTCCCGAAGTAATGGGGAAGACCTAGGAAACTGTTACCCGAGGTCGAGGGCTAACGGCAACAGTTTCCGAGGTTTCCCCATTATCGAGGAACAACGGTTTGACTGTTCCCCGAGTTGTCATGAAATAAGCGTTTTATTACCTAACCTTCTATATAATATCTTCAAGTAATGATAAAACATAATAACAGTGTATTTTAAAATACATCGACAACAGTTCGTAGCATTTCTTAAAACCAAACTATACAAGATGAATATTAATCAAATCCTCATCACCGATTGATGTTAAATCAGAAAAAATTAAGGGGATAATATTATAAATTTATGCATGCATATATTGTTTAGTAAACAACGTCATATTGTTTTGAAAGTTTGAATATAACACAGTCAGATGTTTAGGGTAAGGATCTATAGGGAGTTAAAGGGGCCTACATTTTTCGAAAAATATCCTCGGAAAATGTGTTCTTAACCTCTTCTTTGAAATGATATTAAATGGGTATCGGGTTACTTTTCAATAATAATTTTATTTGAATGCCAAGGAAGTCCACATGCGGACATTACTGGATGGACGCCTCTACGTGGAACATTGTCGCCTATGGCCCATCATATCCTCCCAGGTCCACCATGTCCTTAAGGATAGAGTGTCGACCCAAGGTAATCCATGCACCCCTTCAATTCTCCAACCGACACCAATTTCCCAAAGCAATAGCTTATAAATTTGGTTTGTGAGCTGTGACATTTCATACAGAGTAGAAATTTTGTCGTCACCTTAGAGCTTGCACTCAATTCTGCTTTAAAAACCACACAGGTAACTGAACTTCAAGATCACTCAGCAGGGGATAAAACACATCCAAGTTCACTAAAAGTGGGTAATACTGCACACACAATGTCATGTAAAATCATTAAGTATGCGTAAAATGCTACATCATTACCTCCAAACCTCTTCTGAGGAATACTAGCCAAAACCCAGAATAAATAACTGGTCAAACTAATCAAACAAGTCTGAGGAGTATCTGTAGCTAAATATAGTAACATAGACTACCGTAGTGACCAATAAAGCGTAAAATATAACCTATAACTCCTGATGCCACAATAAGCACACTTTTTACATATACAAACAATAAATTAATAAAACATTGACACAATATCACTAGTGACAAAATTTAAAATAATTTTTAATAGTTATTTTTGTCAAGTCATTTTGGAGACACTTTAATACTATATTAACTTTTCTCAAACACAGAAAAATGGTAAAAGATCCAGTGATTCCTATTTTAAATACAGAAGGGGAAAACAAAGAACTATATGCGGTATATGCATATTTTTGCCCCCACAAAAATCATATTTTGAAAATTTCTTGAAATGTGCTGAATTGTATATATTGTATGAGAAATCTACAGTAACAAAAAATATAATAGTTTCAAAGTAGGATATTAGCAATTTTTATTTCTATGACGTCAGAAACTAATCGGATTTTGTGTTATTTTTCAGAAAGAGGAAAAAATGGACAATTTTTTTTTTTTCAATTTTAACTATAAAATTTAAGGAGCGCAGGCCTGCTCCAGAACAATATTTACATATTTCATTGATATCATTCTACACATTATATCAAAATATTGAGTTGGAGCAGACCTGTGCTTGGTGACTTTTACTCAAAATATCGACGGAGTATACACCTTTTTCTGCATAAATCATGGAAATTTTGAATTTACGTAATTTTCCTGACGTCATATCTAACATATGGCTTCATGGCTTATGAAAATATTCAGTTCTTTTAAGTCTGCAGATATCCCCCTGTTTTAGATCATAATTATATATTTCTCCGTCAAAGTTTGATTTTGGGGGCAAATATTGGTCATTACCGAATATAGTCGTTTAGGAGTTTTGCATGTATGTGTTTTAAATAAAACAAATCGGGATTCATCTTTGGATCATTTACTATAGCTACATGTATAAACCTGACCTCTAATAATAAGGCTATAGAAATCCTTCATTTAAATAATTGATTAATGGAGATAATTCATGACTATAAATAATGCAAAAAGGTTCAACAAAATAAAAATCGCCAAATTTAATAATTTTCTATATATATATTTTTTTTTTTGAAGGAAGTAACTTGCGTGAGTCCTAAGTTGTGTAGATTTTTTGTTAAGTAAGTTAATTCGTAAAACATTTGCAGATATTTAAGACTTAAAAAAAAAAAGAAATTAGGCATGCATAATAATAATACATTCCAATTAATGCAACTTTTATCCTCCCAAATTATGGTTTACTCTGCAGACCAAATTTTTACTGCTCTCCAAATACGAACTTCCCGGGAAAAAGTTGGAGAATATTCAAAAATCATGTTATTTATGTTATTAAATATCTAGGAAAAATAATCGTCATTTTTTCTGCAATGCATGAGAAAATCGGATTCAGAATGTGTAAACAGGACACAAGCAAGACTAAAGATGTTATTCATTTTTCAAGGCTAATGCTCAACTACACCAATATCAGTTTGGTGCTCAAAAACCACAAGTCTCCAGATAAATATTTTGATCATTAAACAAATTTTCTCGTTATTGATATCAACATGTATTTCTTAGGAGGACGGTACATATGGTTACAATTGTCCTCGTGTCAAGAGCATTGACAATCTTGGCATAATAGTAGACTCTATTACGTAATGCCTTGCCCTGTGTGGGTGATTTGGAACATTGTCCATAGAGAAATAAATAAAGGTATTAATGTTTAATTCAGTTCATGGAATGTATTATTATACGTGTACCTATATAAATGCTGGATCCAGGAAAATTGGATTACATGTGTCTTTCAATCTATATCTTTCCTTTTCTTCACACTTTCTGCGAGCATTTTTATTTTCAAGCAAGGGACCAGACCGCGTTATGCATCCAACAACCATAGTCTTTTGTTTTATTCTATTATTGTGCTCATCTTATGTCGTAGCAGACTGTGATACAGGTAAGAAATGCAACTATTTTAACATTATATTGATTTATATTCACATTCAATATTTTTTTTCCAGAATATCATGACGTGTATAAATATAATTTATAATACAAGTATTTCCATTAAAAAAAAAAACAAAAAAATGAATAAATAATAATTGTTTTTATTATTTTACTATCTATTAAATTTAATTATAAAATAAGACAAACTCAAGCTTTAAAAATCAATATTTAAAAAACAAACGAGTTATAACATATAATGAGCAACAAATAGAAAGAGAACCAACCAAACAAAACGTCAAACAAGCAGACATAAATACAATTTTTAAAATTAAATTGAAAAAAGGAAGGGGTCAAAATACAAATGTCTTGAAATCTTTTTTGAAAAAATATGTCAATTAACTGTGTTGTTTCTATATTCATTTATTTTTAAATATGCAAATACATATAATTTTCAACTTTGTTCTGCAAATATATACCAGGGTGGTCCGGTAAAATCGTTGACATCCCGTTTTTATCGAAAAATAATGAGCGCACTGAGCTGAAATTTTCAGGAAATGTTAATTAATCATATTTAAGTACATCTTATTTTTTAAATAAATTATACTCAAAATTAAGAATTTTATTAAACAGGATATGGTCGCACTTAAATCAGTAGCCCTTTTCACACACACACACACACACACACCCCCTCACACACACACACACACACACACACACACAAAAATTACTATTAATTTTCATCATAGGATATTCTTATGTGTAAAATTTGTCGTAACTTTACGAGAGCCCTAACCCTTTTGTAAGAAATTTAGAACCGATTTTAATTTAAAAAAAAATAAGAAATAAAACCTAGATCCATGTTTAATAGAACGTTTCTACGCATCCTTCAATAGCATTTTATATTATTTCACAATTATTGTCGAAAAATTAAATGAAATATATTGCGAAATATTTACGATGGCAGTTTCACGTGGGATTTTCGTAAGACCTTCTTTTACAGAACCTGAAACGTGCTACTACCCCAAAAAAGCGTGTAAATATGGCTATTGATGGATCAACATGTCATTCTGTGCTGTTTGTAACTAATATTATTCAGGATGTCAAATAGTGTTTATAGCTCATATTATTCGGAGATATTATATTGGATGTATTTTAAGATTGAAATTTAAACAAAAAAGTATGAGAGCAACAAAATAAAATTACACGGTAATGTTTATTTAATTTGTTTTTCTTTTTTATTTCTCCAAGATGGACAGAGAGTTAATTTAAATTAATAACATGTAATAACAGTGTATGTACAACATTTTTAATGAATTGATTTTAATGCTTAATCGGAGTGATCACAGCTTTTTTTTTATTTTATTTTCCAAAGAAAGCAACAAACGAAATTTTATCAGGATTTCTCTCTTGTCTGTTTATTACCAGATTGTATTCAATAATTTTAATCAAAACTGTGTGTCATTAATAGTCTTCTAACACATAGCATTGGTTGATTAATAATTAAAATATTTGAGTATAATTCACTTGCATTAACGAACGCAGGATTAGAAATTACCGAAAGGGGGGGGGGCACATTTCAAAAACGCAAGCTTTAAATTTCAATTTTTGTCGGTACGGGTGTTAAAAAGCATAATTGACTTTCTTTTGTTTCAAGAAATAAATGCTTTATTTATGTGGTGCATCAGGTGCCAACCTGATATATACTGGAATATTTTAAATCTTCAACTTCCCATTTGCAATGTGCGAATATGATCAAGGTCATTTACGACAGCGACCACGGACTCCACGGGCAGGGAACTGAAACTTGTTCTGCTTTTATTTTTTATCAATCATGGCTAAAATACACCCGAGAATAACGATTGAGATTAAATTTGTGATATCAAATGCTTATTTTTTTTTTTATTTAATGCGTGCACATAATATCCGTGGATTTTATTTTTAATCGACCCGAATTTCAGTGAACGGTGGATTGTTCGGCAGTCATAATGAAAAAAAGAGTTTAGAAATAAATTATGAATAATAATTACATATCAGTTGTTTTATAAATCAGGCAGCTTTCATTTGTATTTTTAAAAATATTTGAGTTTGCATGTAATGTACTTAGACATGTATACACGAACATTGCATGGTAAGTTGTGCCGTGACTATTTGTAAGTTACATAAAAGTTCCCTTCTACACGAGTTTTATAATGAAGGAATTTTCAAGGTAATGGGTACATGTATACTATTGTCAGTTTAGGTACATTTAGAGAGAGCTAATTATCCTTTATACCCCCTTCACCGCGGGTGTTTCTTCCATTCTTCCATATAGAATTCTAATTCTAACTCTGTAATAAAAAGTTTAAATGTTAAAACTATAAGTTGGTATAAAATGTTTTATTTTATTTATTCCCGCTAGTATAATTACTGAAACGACTGCCGGTGGTCTTTAGCCATGTCAGATTTACAAGTACACAGGTAAGATCTCGGTCCCCCCCTCCTCGTCCCCGACCAAAAAAAAAATGCACAATCATCCTCTTTTCTCCAATGTACTTATTAATGTTGCATATTAAAGAGGGAACCTGAATTAATTAAATAAAATAAACTTATTGCTAAATCATAAGAAAATCAATCCGTTCACGGAAATAAACACAGTACAATATATTTATTAAAATTAATTACTAAAGTTATATTTCGGTAATAAACGAGTTTTTAACATAATACTTAAAAATAAAATTGATGCCGAAAGAAATTATGAGGGACAAATATAAATGTTTTTCTTGCAGTGTATAATTTAGACTTTAGTGAAAAAAGCATATACACTGACGATGATGGGCATATCACCTTAAGGTCAAGATCTAGTAAATGAAAGGTGCCTACAGATTTCTCAAATTTGAGAAATAAATTCCTTTAATGATGCTTTATAACTTTAGCTTGGTCAAATAAGGTGTTTCGGGACATAATTTGTAGGTAAACAAGACGAAAAATCATATTTTAAATTGTCATTTTGCAATGAAAAATTAAGAAAACCAGTCATGAATACGGGAGTTTTTTCCATATCAGACAAAGGAAATGTATCCAGATTACCTACAGTCTCTCAGAAAACGGTAATTTGTAATGTTCTTGGCCTCTTCTTTAAAATAATATTAAATTGAATATAGGTATCGGGATTACTTTTCACATGATTTCAAATTGAATTCCATGAAAATACTTTATTTTCTACATAATACATTAGAGCCGTAAAGTACGGGAAAAAGAAAGTTGAAATTGATTATGACGTCATAATGGATCTAGCACCAAATAGTTAGTCTAAAGCCATTTACTAGATCTTGACCTTAAAACAAGCGGATTACAAACGGAATGACAATCATGAATTATTAACTACTAAACTTTTAATATTTCTATCGGTTTATAAACATGTAGTACAGGTGTAGCGAGTTTTAATTTAAAACTTACTGTGAAAGATTTCGACTCTTTTAATTAATCTATATTCAACCAGTAAAAAAATAAATAATGCCCGAGAGATTCCGAATAGAAAATCCAGATCGAGGCCAAAGCGTGCGAAAATCGTGTACAAAG
Organism: Saccostrea echinata; assembly: GCF_033153115.1. NCBI lineage: Eukaryota > Metazoa > Mollusca > Bivalvia > Ostreida > Ostreidae > Saccostrea > Saccostrea echinata. The sequence continues at coordinate 17,473,147 of NW_026889765.1, read as the reverse complement.
CGTGTGAGAAACGTGTACAAAGCGTTTCGTGCAGCATTTCGTGTAAACCGTGCAGCCTTTCGTGCAAAGCTTTTCGCGTAAACCGTGTAGCGTTTCGTGTAAACCGTGCAGCGTTTCGTGCAAACCGTGTAGCGGGCGTGTACCGTTCGTGCAGCGTGCGTGTGGGGTAGAAGCACGTTTCAGGGTCTGTACGTCAGACTTGTGATTGTGACGTCAGATTTCAAACTTCCTTGCTTTATAATCGATTGCACTCGATTTTTGTTGAGAATAGTGTTTGTTTCACTTAAAAGTGTTGAAAACGTCGCTTCATTTTTATTCTCATCTACTTTTTAAAGGATTATAATGCACATTGAGATCGTTGCTAGGAAAGAAGTCTGTCGTAAGTAAAATCTTAAGTTCAATCTGCTACGATTGCGTTCGTGAAAAGCATTAAAGATTTTTCGTAAGAGATTTCTTAATTAAAATCTAATGCAAAAACTTTTTTGTGAAAAGGCTTATAGGGAATTATCAGGGAATATTCGATTATTATTTCGAAATAAAAGTATTAAATTGATAAGGTTGGAGGAAAAATTATCAAATTTTTAATTCTCTATCTATTTTGTTGTAATCTGGAATATTTCGAGCAATTTGCTTAATTTTTATCAATTTATCCAAGAATTTGAAATGCATAAAGTGGTAAAAGCAACACGCGATAAATGGCGAGGTTTGATGACGTTACGGAGCACCGGAAAAGAGGTCCAGTTATATGTTGACTGAGTATTGACCTCAAAAGAGTATAAATGATAAGAGAATATAAAAAATGTCACTTATAAATTAAGATAGAAGTGGAATGGGTATTTTTAAACGGGGGTGCTTTTCGATCGAGTCCCCCGGTAGATCAAACCATACAGACAATCATCAATTGGCAATAATGAAAGACGCTTTTATTGCAGGCAGTCGTAAAAGAAAAGACTGCCAATTAGTTCAGTGAAGGTGAAAATACCTTCCCTAACTTACATGTACTAATACAAATTTTCATAAGGTCCCATGTGTGTGCGAAATTGGTCGCTCGACTGTTTATAGAGTAATTAAAGGCGACCTCGAATGTGTACGTCAGTATAGTAGGGGCTTATCCAATCTTTTTAAGTAAAGATGAAAGGTGACGTTATAATCCGTGCGCCGTAAGGCGATACCACACATCGGAAAATCCTATATTTTGTTTATATGAACACATAAATCTTTGAAATTTGCTATGTATATTGATAAAAAATGTACAAAAGGGTTAAGAAATTTTTTTAGAAAGCAGTCTTGATTATTTTTCACTCAAGACTAACTGTCCACGATTTTACCGGACAACCCTCGTATAATATTTAGCTATTAGCTATTTATTCATATTTTGCATTGATTATATATATATATATATATATATATATATATATATATATATATATATATATATATATATATATATATATATATATATATATATATATATATATATATATATATATATATATATATATATATATATATATATATATTCTCAGATAAACTGAATAAGATCAGGAATCGGGGTAATGTGGTGAGACCTGGTGACATTAAGTTTATGGCTGGATGTGTGAGTATATAATACAACGTACTTAGAAATATCCTAAATAACTTCGTAAGAATAATAAATTAATATTTATAATAATATTTCTGTTAGTGGATCTGTTCAAAGGACTAAGTCACAGTATTGCATATTATTATATACCTATTACTGTTTGTCACTCAGTTTTACTGTTGAATTTACGCAATCACGAGACGATGTGATCCGACGTTCCGGATCACCACACTGTGGTTTTCTGAATCCATATCACCCCTCTCTGAACGTAGTACACAGATAAATGACGTTTTTATTCTCGCGCATCAAAAAGTTCCTTGACAAAATGGTTTGTTTAATGGATAAAAGTTATGTAATTGATCCAAAAAGTTTTTTTCTTTTATCATATTTTGCTAGTTGTTAAGGGGTATATAATAAATTTATCGTTATAACAGTAACTTGATCCGAAGAGCCGTATCACGTCTCGTTGACAGGCGCGGATCATCAGATCAAACTCGACGCTTCGCGTCTCGTTTGATCTGATGATCCGCGCCTGTCAACTTGACGTGATACGGCTCTTCGGATCAAGTTACTGTTATAATAATATATGTTTATTGCCTGTGTGAACTTATGTATGCAATTTCTTCTGAATTACTGATATAACCTATATAGGATTAAACATTTTAAAAATATTAACATCAACGTGTCTGAATAAATTTAATTCTGGTTTTTCATGTATTGCAGATTTTACGGTTGGCTACTGTGGTATTTAAACTTAACCCTAACATAACCCTAACTCAACCATGACAAATAAATGGATTTCAGTGATTGTTCTATGAAGAAGAAATTTTGAGAACATAATCGTATTAACCCTTATTAAGTATATCAGTTATTATTTATTTACTGGCCAATTAGTTCTAACAAATACAGGGAATATATATATTTTACCTTTAGTATTTATTTTTCCTTATATGTGTGTTTTGGGAAATGAAAAAGTCTGAAAAAAGGACTTGGGAAAAACACACCGGTCCGTAAAATATATAATGTAACCAAAGACAATCAAAGATATTTACTAATTTTGTACATAGCATTTCCTATTAATAATCTATTTTAGTCATATTTTATTCACCATAATTTTTTTCTGCACTTTTAATGAAGCTGTTTCTGTTATGCTAGGAACTGAATGTGTTTTGCATTTTTGAAAATGGACTCTTTTTGATATTCGTATATTTATTATTTATTGAGCATTGTATTTATATATAATTGAGCAAATGCAATAAATCGAAAAAGAAAATAATGTAAATTTTGCTATTCTTATAGACAATAAATTATTTTAGATACAACATCGTGACATATTCTGTGCATGGCATATCTGTTTGTTTTTTAAAGCCTTCGAGTTTCTATCGTTGTTTATAATCTTCAACACTTTTTATTATCATGTTCAAAAATGTCATTCACTTAATATTACACAGCAACATATTTTCATCATCTTTTAATCACATGGGCTGCATCAGATTTAAGGCTTTTATAACCTGCGTTGCCAACGTCACAATGACTTACGTCAAAAATCAATGACGTTACATTTAGAATATGTACAATTTGGGGGCATTTTTGAAGGAGAAATTGCCTTATTTTCTACACGTACTGTCGGAAAATTAAATTACAAGGAATGAATTTAATAGCTACCCAAGTTATTCTGGTATAACCTGTGTTGGAACAGCTTACGCTTTTTATAAACCGCTTCGCAGTTTATAAAGCGTAAACTGCCCCAACCCAGGTTATACCAGTATAACTTGGATAGCTATTAAATTCATTCCTTAAAGAAACTTAAAAACCAATTTGTTTGGGTGGTTGTCACGTGAAGTCCCCCCCAAAAGTTGAACAATCTGTTATAATGTTTATTTTGTAAAGACTTGCATGAGTTATTTGTATCATTGATCATAGAGAAAACTTCTGCAAATACAGTAAATCTCTATTAATGTCAGCATGTCGTAAACTCTATAGCCGTTATAATGACCTTCTTAGGAAATATAACCTATTAATGGGTCGTATTTTGACTGATGTATTTCACACCAATTGTAAGGCCTTCTTTTTATACTAAATTTGACTACAAAAATATTCTGTCTACCTGCTGAATACATAGGACTGACGGCGGGTGTTACGGTCAGCAGGGATGCTTATTCCTCCTTGGTACCCGATCGCTCCTCTGGAATTTCCAAGGGTTAAGTCTGTGGGTTTTTTCCCCCACAAAATACGGATTTGTATTGCTTGTAGATTTTTTTGCGGTCGATTTCACCATTTTCATGTATCAGAGTTTTTCTTTTCAGTGATGAAATATGGTTATCCAGCACTGCATGCTAGTGAAGTTTAAAAAAATTATGGACGCTCGCAGGAAATGCCGATTGCTGCATGTAAAATTGCTTGCTGAATAATAATTACTGATGCTTCTTATTTTACTCAAGTGGTGCATAAGAATTTTAAATATGGCCCTAAGCCTTATTTGAATTTCTAGATTTACAGTTTTGCTACATTAATTTTTAAAGCTTTAATAATGAAGAAAAGAAACCTTTGGCAAAGAAATATATGGAAACATGATGATGACAGCAAGAGCCTAATTTTCAAGAAGATAAAAGGGTATTTTGGTATGAAAATCAAGAATAAAAATTACACTCACAAAATACTACTACTACTACTACTACAACAACAACTACTACTACTACTACTACTACTGATGATGATGATGATGATGATGATAATAATAATACTCGTGTCCGTATCATCCATTACAATAATACTGAATCCATTGACTGACAATTACATCATATTTTTATGATAGAAAATGATTTGATTTTTTCATGATCTGTAAAAGAAAAGTGAGCTATTGTAATATCTAGAATTTTTTAAATGGACAATTTAAATTAGCTTTTTAAATTTATTTATTTGTTTAAGAAATATGGAGATAACGAAAAGTAATTTTTGAAATGGACAATTAAACTCCCCATGAGGGACTCGCTTTGTTGTAATTTATTTATATTAACAGTTCATCTATTTAAAATAATATACTAAACATTCATAAGTAGACATATCTTACCTACTTAATTAAAAAAAAAATGTGATTGATTTGTGAGGACATAAGTTATCTTTTAATGATTGACGAAAAACCACTGAATAGTTTCGATATATCGAGTGCATAAAAAATCTAAAAAAAAAAAAAAAAAAAAACCAATAATAATAACTAAAAAGATTACTATTGCAAACAATATCGTATGTCAATCCGTTCACAAGACTTAACCAATGCAATGCAAAAAGTTGAAATAAGAAAAGAAACAAATGATAGACAGATCTGATGTTGCCTGTTGTATGACAAGTTTTTTTAAATAGGACCAACTGATGAAGAAGTGGTATTTTGAAGAAAAATAAAAGACAAGCAAAGAAACAGACAAACATACACTGACATCGTAACAAACGGGGAAACAAAGCTCACGCAGGACTGTTAAGGCGTACTACGAAGAAATGAACGGAATATAAACGTGCATTAATACATACCTTTTTTAAACCGAATTAATTTTCTAAAGCTACTATATTATTACATGACTTTAATTTTAATTTAAGTAACATTGTATACCCCGCTCTGTACAGAATTTGAATTGGTCACGTTATTTGACAGTCGCGTGATAAATGCATATAATGTGTACTATATGTAGGTCATATAAACAAATTTCAATATCGCAAGGGCATACCCTAGTTAGAGTTAAAAATTTCAGTAATAAATTGTATCTTTATAACTTGTAGTTTATGGAAAGTTGTGCTACTTTAGATAGAATTCACATTTTATTAGTTTAAATTTCAAGTTAATTTGCTCTAGTCGAAATATATGTGACCTTTACCATGTACTCTAATTATTTATTTAGTAATGCACTCGATTTCAGGAAAGTAGCAGCACTTTTCAAGTTAAGGAATGTTTCCGTTATGCATATTCAAAAAAATGTTCAAGATTTATTAAGTGTATGCCCTTGCGAAAAAGCGATTTAATGAGGCACCTCGGCGTGAAACCTGCACACCCAGTAGACCAAAAAAAAAAAAAAAAAAAAAAAAAAAAAAAAAAAAAAAAGGTAGAATTAATTCAATACATTCTCTCGATAGATTTTAAATAATGTCACTAAACAAAGGTTTCAGATTTGTATTAATAGTCTACCTCAGATTTGCAAATAATATTCTGTTTAATAACAAAATCTGTTTTTCACTGTGGAAAAATTACTTGATCCGCCTCTCACTGCAAATAAACTGGGTCAAATTTTACCTTGATGACGTCATGTCGACAAGTGCATTGCGATCAGTGACTTGTTTATATTTTGCTGTGTGGGATTTAACTAGCGACAAAATGAATGTAGTGGTAAGTTTTGATGTAGTTCACCACTCTTATGCAGTTTAAAACCGCAAATTATTTCATTTTCTGTTGTTGTGAGGAACTGCTATATTTGTGTGATGTCACAGTAGACATTTCCCGTGTAAATTAAGCCCCGCCTCCTTTATGCAGCCTTAACAGAGCTGCGCAGAAGTCCCAGTCGGTAAGAAACCTCAGAAATAACAAACCAAATAACAAGTCAAAAATGTTTACGTCCTAAAACTGTCTGAATCGTAGTTCTTTTTTAAAGACTTATCAAAAATGTATTTGAAAAAAAATGAAATTTATAAATATTGTTAGATCTTTATCATAATTTTCTTTAACACAAAATATGTTTATATTCGTTTTTTTTGATATGAATGATAAATGAATAATTTTGAAATATTGTAGGTAAATGTCCGAGGACTTAACTCGGACGAAAATAGGGTTAAACTATATACATGGCTAAATGATAAAAAAAAAAAATGGTTTTTTTTGTTTTTTTTTTTTTTGGTTTTTTTTTTTTGTTTTTTTTTTTGTTTTGGTTTGGGTTTTTTTTTTTTTTTATCAAGAAACCCATTATGTTGAGAAAAATAAGATTAAATATGACTCAAGATGGTTTGGAAAATCATTTCATTGTTATAGTGACTCATCATTTAGCCGAGGCGTCAGTATTTTATTTAAGAAAGAATTGAATGCAGAAATAGTTGAGACGGTAGAAGATTATTTTAGAAGTAAAACTAAATGAACTATTAATTTCGTTTATAAATATTTATGCACCAAATTCTGTTAAAGAAAGGCGTTTATTTTTTCAAACATTGCATTGTTGTTGTTGTTGTTGTTGTTTTGTTGTTGTTGTTGTTATTTTTTGTTTGTTTTTGTTTTGCATAAAAAATGCACAGCAGATGATGATAATATTATCTTATGTGGAGATTTTAATTGTAAAATTGATAATCATCACGATCAAAGTCTTCCAAAACTTAAAAAAATATTAAATTCGTTTGATTTAATGGGTACGTGGAGAACGAAATATCCAACCTTAAATGGATAAACATGGTGCAATTCAGAAAATATTCCTAGTAGTAGAATATATTATATATTTTTAACAAAAACTTCGCTTTCGAATTAAACAACATTACTATACGTAAAATTCCTGGAGCAAATCTAGAAAAAAGAATGTCTGATCATAGGGTGTTAAAAATATCATTTAAATTAGATGAGAAGAAACGAGGGAGCAGGTAGTGGAAATTGAATAATTCTCATTTAACTGATATAGAATACAAAAAAGGAATTAAAACTATAATAAGTGAACTACAGGAAGAACAAGTAAACCCATTAGATACGTGGGAATCATGCAAAATTAAAGCAAGAGAGTTTTCTATTCGATACTCAAAAAAAAAAAAAAAAAAAAAAAAAAAAAAAAAAAAAAAAAAAAAAATCAAGTCAAAATATAAAGAACAAGGTTAACTTATTAGAGAAGGAAATACATAAAATAGAAGAATCTGAATTTCAAAATATCGATATGAACAGAAAACGCAACCTAGAAGCACAACTAGACGAGCTGTATGATAAAAAGTGTAAAGGTGCCTGTGTAAGATCACAATCTAAATGGATATTAGAAGGAGAAAAATGTTCAAAATTTTTGTTTCATCTAGAAAAAAGCAGACAAAAACAAAATGTAATAAAAGAACTAAAGGTAAATGACAAATATATAGAGACTACTGATGACATTTTAGGCGATATGTGCGACTTTTATGAAAATCTATACTCTTCAAATAATATACCAGATGATGGCATTGATGACTACTTATCTTCAATTGAGTTAGAAAATACAGTGAGCGAAAGTGATGCTAATTTCTGTGAACAATTTCCCTCTCTGGAAGAATGCACTGATGCAGTGTTTAATCTAAAAGCTAACAAATCTCCTGGTCTAGATGGCCTTACAAATGAATGTTAGCAATGTTTTTGGAAAGATATAAAACATTTATTTTACAAAGCATTGAAAAGTATTTTCGAAAATGAACGAATGAGTTTTTCACAGAGAGTTGCAGTTATCTCCCTTTTATACAAGAAAGGCGATGGAAAAAAAAAAATTATCGTCCAATCAGCTTGATTACAAAATAATTGCCTTTATATTTGCAAAAAGACTGCAAAAAATCATTGGAAATATAATCAATGAAAATCAATCAGCATATATTAAAGGGAGATATATTGGTGAAAATGCCAGAATTATTTTAGATATTTTAGAATACTGTGAAGAAACTAATAATTATGGAATATTGCTATTTTTAGACTTTGAGGCTTTTTTTTTTAGGCTTTTGACTCGATTGAATGGAATTTTTTATTCAAAACTTTAGAGAAATACAACCTAAAAACAATTTTTTTTTAAAACGGAAGAAAATTCTTTATAAAAATCCAGTTTTTCGATTAAAAAACAATGGGTGGGTATCTAAAACATGCATTATGTCTAGGGGAATTCGTCAGGGGTGTCAGATCTCGGCGATACTATTTCTATTTGTCGCTGATATTCTAGCTCTTAAAATCAAGAATAACGACCAAATTTCTGGGATTAAACTTTCTGATAGCGGTAGAAAATATAAACATGTCCATCATGCTGATGATCTTACATTGTTTCTTAAAATTGTAGAATCAATAAAAGAATGTCTTAAAACAATACACGAGTTTTCAAATTATGCTGGATCGAAGTTGAATATAGATAAAACTGAATGCATATTGACATGGGCATTGAGGCATATCAGAGACAAAATAGAAGGTATAAAAGTTAATACTTCATCACTTAAATGTTTGGACATATACATAGATATAAATAAAGAGGAATGCTTTAGAAAAAATTGGATTGATAAATGCGAAAATATGCAAAAACTCTTTGAATCATGGAAAAAAAGAAAACTTACAATTTTTGGTAAGACTGAAATCATAAACAGTTTAGGTATGAGTAATTTTATCTATGTTGCGTCTATCTTACCTATTCCGCGAGAAAACGAACTAAAAAAATAAGCAAGTTCATTTTCAACTTCCTTTGGGATCCCAGGGACAGAATTAAGCGAAATACATTAATTGGCAAAATAGGAAAAGGGGGGATTGGAGTAGTAGATATACTTACCAAGTTCCAAGCATTAAAAGCTGCTTGGATACCAAGACTCATAAATAATGCTAATCACAACTCTATGCTTTCCCACCTTGACAATTTATTAGGGGTGTATAATGTAAATTTTGAATATATATTAAAAACCAACAGTACTGGTTTGAACGACTTTGACTCCTTTAAAAGACTGCCTTTGTTCTATAAAGAAATCTTTATTTATTTTAATCAATGTAAAAAACTTCCCGATATAAAAAAAAAAATGAGTATTAACGAAATTTTACAAGAACCGATCTGGAATAATAGACTCTTTTTGTTTAAGGGAAAACAGTATTCTTTAAAAATATAAAATATGTAAAAGATCTCTTTTCAGATGGTGGATTTGAAACCATTATAAATATAGGAGAAGAAATTCAAAAAAAGTCAAATTTATTGTGTGAATATAAAATGATCAAGACAAATTTTAAATATATCAGAGAAAAAAGTGAAGATCAACAATATAAAGAATGATTGCACTTAGTGTACAAAACGTGGCCGCCGGTAAATTGCGCAAAATAAAGTATAGAAAATAGCCCCATGAGATGAATAATGCCATTCTTCTATGACTAAATCGCAACTTTGCGAAATTACAGGAATTAAAAGTCCATGAAAATAAAGATCGAAACTGTGTTTTTTAAGAGGGATCACTGCAATTCACGAATCTCCATTGATATTCAAAGTTATTCCGATTTTTAAAGCCGTAATACATGGTGAGCGCATTGTTGCCCAAATTTCTCAAAAGGACAGAAGGTGTATAACTGTTTGAAATTCATCATTTTTAAAGGAGAATTTTGGGCAAGCCTGCGCTCGGGGTAAACTTTTTGAAAAAAGGTACAAAACACCGACCGTTTCTTTCACTATTCACGGATATTTACATGTCATTGACCTCATTATGACCTGTTAAATATTCCAATTTATCACGTGATTTGTAGACTCGGGTAACTTTGTGAATACTAAAAAAAATCAATAAATCACGTGGCTTTAGCCCCGATTAGCAATTCAGACGTTCATTTTCAATTGATCAACATCGAATTATTTTTTTCTGCCCAGTATTTTTAGTAGTACTAAATATTGCTAAAATATTCATTATTTTGTAAGTAAGTTTAACAATTTTTGAAAATTTCCATACCGGTATTTTTTGTTTTTGTTTTTGTTTTTGTTTTTTTTGTTTTTGTTTTGTTTTGTTTTTTTGTTGTTGTAATTTTGCTTATTTTTCTCTGAAATTTTGCTTACTAGTATTTTTTTTTTTAAATTTTTCTCCCCACCTCTTCGTTTTGGTACATTTTCCACAATTTTGCTTTGTTTATTTATATAAATTATGTACTTACGTTGACCTTGATGTAGGGAGAGGGCTAAAATAGGCTGAACATTCTATTAAATTCCATTTACTTTTCTTAACAAAATATTCTTTAAATTAAAGCATACATCTATATTGATTTCAAATGTATACTTTTCAAAGGAGTTCTTTAGGTATGTATAAAATTCCTCTTTTGGTAAAACCCAAGCCCGTAGGAAGCGATTTCAGTTTTAGGGGCACAGCCATACATTTTCAGTTGGAGGCACTATCAACTACCAAAAATTCCTTGACAAGCAATTATTGAAGGGACACAAGTGTATGGTAGCTATGTTTTCTATAGTGTTCCATATATATCGGCAAAATTATGGGGGGGGGCTCCGTGCGCCCCCCTCCCCCGGCTCCTACGGCCATGAAACCGATGATAATATGATAATAATGGCATCCGATGGATATTAATATTGTTCAGGTATTAGGTCCACATTTGAAGACAGAAAAAATAATGATGCTACCATTCATAAGAAATATTTGACTGATGAGGGTAATGGAATTTTAAATCGGGCAAAATGTAATGATATTTTAGTTTTAGTCCTTGGATTTAGAGGTTCGCCTGTTGGCTCAATGAGTTTCGAAGGCATAGTCTACATCTTAGCAATATAATCATTCCTAAAAATGTTTTTGACTGTAAAAATATAGGTACAGGGGGTAGAAGTACGTATAGATTGTTTAACACTGGAAAGCTTACTTGGACAAAAAAAAAAAAAAAAAAAAAAAAAAAAAAAAAAAAAAAAAAAAAAAATAAGAAAAAAATAACAAAACAAAACAAGCAAACACACATACAATTAATAAAATTGTTTTAGTGTTTTAAAAATATCACTACAGCATCGTAAAAAAAATGTTTTGTTTTGTTATTCCGCACACCAGTATATTTACTGTACTTAAGTACGGAGAGAGAGAGAGAGAGAGAGAGAGAGAGAGAGAGTTTTATAGGGAGGTCAAGATTACCGCTACATTGCGAAAAATTTCAACCCATTACCGCTACATTTTATCAAAGGGACTGATGCCGACAACAACTCATTACCGCTACATACCGAATCGGCCAGCAACGGCACGGGATGTGAGTTTCATTCAATATAATTCACTCACCATGTAGTGAAGTACTTTTTGGACCTGAATTCCAATCAAAATGAGTATGTATAAGTCTGTAGTCGATTTAGCGTCACATGAATGTCATGGCTACTATTGAGAAGTTTGTGACAAATCTCGGTAATGCAGGATTATCAATGGATAAAAATTTCGTATAAATAAAACTTTTAAACATTTCAAAGTGTGGAGATCCAGGGAAACAGGTCTTATGCATGTATATATATGTTATACTGTACACGCATAAGACACTGGCTAACGAAAGAGGCAATGTAGCGGTAATGTATACTTTTAAATGTAGCGGTAATGTATCCTTTTTTTGTAGCGGTGATGTGCATGTTTTTTTTTTTGTATGTTGTTTAACGTCCCTCTCGAGAATTTTTCACTCATACGGAAACGCCACCACTTGCGGTGGAGAGCTGCAAATTTTTGTCCTGTACTCGGCACTTACGGTCATTGAGCAGTGAGGGATCTTTTTCGTGCCAGCACCTACTGCGACACGGGGCCTCGGTTTATACGGTCTCATCCGAAGGACCGGTCTCCACGTCCCACAGTGGGATTTGAACCCGCGACGTAAGGATCAACTCTTTACTTCGCGACTCTAGAGCAGACGCTCTAACCACTGCGCCACGCGGGTGACGTGATGTGCATGTAGCGGTAATGAAAATTTTTAAAATGTAGCGGTAATGACACGCACCCGTTAAAAAATTTGACTAATCTTTTTGAAAATACAGAAGAAGTTTTTTTTCTTTTATATTATTTTTTTCATTAAAATAATGTGAAGTGTGTGTTTACATGTACAAGTAAGCCTGGTTTATTTAGTGTTGATTTTCCATGTATACGCCACATACGTTTCTTAAATTGCGATCGCAACTTACCCTATTTAAAGTAAAAAATATTTTCTTCACAAAAGTAACCTGTCATTCACCTGTTGATTTTTTTAAGTAAGCTGCTAGATTTTGCTTATTCACTATAGGACTTCAAGGATCTACCAGAACCTACCAAAAATTGGGAAAAATTCTAGATTTAGGGAGGGAGTACATGCACATCTTCAAGATCCTCCCCGCACCCCTCTTTCAAAAAAAAAAAAAAAAAAAAAAAAAAAAAAAAGAAACTGGCTTAATCTTTGAGAAGTTTAAACATGTTCTTTGTGTTTACTTTTGCGTATATTTTTTCTTAAATTATATCATGCTGAGTAGTTCCCAGAAGTCATAATATATAACTGGCTAAATTTACGTTTTTGTGACGGTAAATATTGTCGTTTTGAACATATTGTCGTCGGCGACAATATGTACCTACCCTCACTGCACATACTGTCGTCCATCGGTACATATTGTTGCCGGCTAAAAAGTTAAAAATGTACATATTGTCGCTGGCGACATTATGTGCCTCACACTCACTGTACATATTGTCGCCGCACTGATATTGTTGCATAAAAATTTCTTTTGTTGTTTTTGGTAGTTTTGTGAATGTAATTGGTGTGTGAATCACACTGATGTGTCTCGTATGCTATTTCATGCAGCGTGATTGTAACGATACATTTTGTCGTCCTGTTCATATTGTCGCCGGCGACAGTGTCTACCTACCCTTCACTGCGCATATTTTCGTCCATCAGACAATGCACGGCAATGCCCCATATAAATATAACTAATCTCATATATTCTATTGTAAAACTTTGATCGCCAATTGTGGCCCCATCCTAGACCCGGTTTGATTTGAAGATACTGGAATCTGCGCTACCTGAGTATGCTTCCATATAAACGTCACTAATCACGGGCCCACTGCTGTTCCTCAGTGGTGGATCCAGAAATTTCAGAACGGATGGGGGGGGGGTGCGGTTCAGAATGTTTTTACAAGCAAAAGAAAGACATTTGTATGTAAAGGTATTTTACTTGATATGTTGCGTAAATTATTTAATTATGAAATTTTTACTTGTGGGGTGGACTAAATTGAAAGTATATACAAGTTAAAGAAACAGAATTTACCAAAGAAAAAGAAACACACTGGGAATTGGGGGGGGGGGGGTATGCGTCTATCTGGTTTTTCAGAAGATTTTTAAAGATTTTCTATATATATTCCTATGTAAAACTTTGATCACCCATTCTGGCCCACTCTACCCCTGGGGTGATGATTTGAACGAAATTGATTTTGTTTTTGTTTGTTTGTTTGTTATTATAATCTCCATCTCGAGAATTTTTATTCGTATGTAGACGTCACCACTTGCTGGTGGAGGACTTCAAATTTAGACCTTTACTTGGCACTCAGGTCATTGAGCAGAGTGGGATCTTTTTCGTGCCAGCACCTCAAAATTGAACGTACGCTATGTAATGAAGCTTTCACATAAGTATCATCGCTTCTGAACAAGTAGTTCTTGAAAAAAGATTATGAAAGACTTTTTTTTCTAAATATTCTATGAAAAACTTTGATAACTTATTGTAGCCACACCTTTCCCCCGAGGGACATGATCTGAATTAAACTGAATCTACACCTCATAATGAAGCTTTCACATATTAAGTTTCAATTTTTCTGACACAGTGGTTTTTGAGAAGATTTTTAAAAGATTTCACAAAATTTTTACTAATTCTTAACCACTTCCCTTGAAAGAGGGCATGACCCTTCATTTAAACAAACTTAAATCCCCTTTACCCACTGATGATTTGTGGCAAGTTTGGTTGAAATTGGCCCAGTAGTTCTTGAGAAGAAGCTGAAATTGTGAAAAGTGTACAGACAGAGGGACGGTCAGACCAATTAATGATCAGAAAAGCTCACTTGAACTTCCAATTCAGATGATCTTAAATGTCATCCCCAACACCAATTATATCGGCATATAATTGTATATAAGAACTAGAGCGAGCTCGTTGCAAAGCAACGATTAGGTCTTCCGTTGGAGCTGCGGAAAGAAGTGACCTTGAGTCAAGGTCATGCCACATTTTAAAGTTATACATGTAAGCAATCTTGTAAGGGGAAGCAACTTATAATATTTCGCTAGGAAAAACTGTAAAGGAATGTACGTGACCTTGAACATTCCAAATGACCTTGCATCAAGCCATGACACACTCTCGTCATAAAACCCAATCTGTGTGTTACCGACTTGAAAAGTTCACAGTGACACGTCATGTTCTTTTAGTCCATACATAAGTCAAAACATCTTATCCTTAGTGACCTTGAATTTGAGTCAAGGCCATGCCACACTCTGCATGATACCAGCAATGTTTCACTAGTACAAATACGGTAGCGAAATTACAGTTTCTCTGTCAGTGACCTTGACTCGACCAAATGACCTTGCATCAAGGCCATAACACACACTGGTTAAGAACAATCCCAATCTGTGGGTTTCTGAATGGATAAGTTCAGCCATGTTTTTTCAGATCATACAGCGAGTCGGAATAATTTGTTAGGTTCAACACAATGATTTAAAAATTCATTGAAAAAGTTTTATGCCCAGTTTGGATAAGTAGTAAAACGTGGAGATCGGTCCTTTGGATGAGACCGTATAAGGTCTCGTGTCGGGGTAAGTGCTAGCATGAAAAGGATCTCTCATGCTATAAATTTTGAATTTACCGGGTGGCAGTAAATACAAAATTTACAGCATGACATGTAAATTTTGTATTTACTGACAACCGGTTAGTTCAAAATTTACAACATGACAGATCCATGGCACTCAATTCTATTTCTGATTTCAAAAGATTTGCACTGTTCCTGATTTGTAGAATGGTCTTTTAAGCTTGAATGCTGTACAGGTGCTTGTGGACAGAACCCCCCCCCCCCCCCAATATACACTCCGGGGTCCAAGAATATTTTTATTTTTATTTTTCCATAAATTAATCTTCTAGTACACATTTACAATGTATCCCATATGAAAAATCCAAAAAATAACGTAGAATTAACGTTTTATTAAAAAATCATACCCGCGGTATTATGAAATAGAGAAGGTAAGTCTCTTCCATTTGTTAACACTGGACCCCTCTTGGATATCGGGTCTAAAATATCATATACCTACCACATGTCACCAAAATATGTTATTATATTTTGTTTCGGTAGATAATTTTTGTCTTTAATCGTGCTATTTAATTGCCTATGCATTCCACAATAATCCGAGTATTCATCGTCAAACGTAAGAAATGTAAGATTTGGAAATGTCAAAGTAGAAATTATACGGAAGTGATGCAGAAACGACACCTAGCGGGTAACTCTCGAGTTCCGAGTGTTACAGAATTAAGGGAAAAGCCAGAGGTCTATGGAAAAGTTCAGGAAAATTTGATAATAAAAGAAGTCGAAATCGATTCATTAGAATTTAAGTTTTGCTGCAGATTTTCCAGATGAGTTAGGGTAGTCAACAATATTCTTTTTAAAGGATTTTACCACTCAAACCAAATAGCGTTTTAAAAACGCTTTCTAACTGCACTTAACCAGTTTGTACAATTTTCCTGTTGTTCTTCATACTCACATAATAATTGTTTATAACATGTCCGCAGAATGCAATTATTTGTATTGAGCAAATTACACCAATATTTCAGAATTCGAAGTTTTCTTTGAACATACATTGGGCATCTACCAAATTCGAAATAAACCATTAAGTTATTTGTAGATTTTCGAAGCGACATAATTTTCTTCAAAAAAAATAATATGTACTTGCTCAACATGTGGGGCTTTATGAAATCCCCACATCTCACATTCATAATGAAAAACAGAACCTATACATATGTATCAAATAAAAAGAGTGTAGTCTCCACATTTAGATTATTCTCTTTCACTCTTTTCCACAAAGAAAAAGTACATTTTTCCTTAACATTTCACCTGTGGAATGCTGATCATTTTCTCCGTATTCCATCATTTACTGCTCAAAGACCGTAAGTACCATGTACATTATAAAACGTATAAATTTTCAGCCATTCACCATTTATATCCTATTAAAATTTTAATTCCATCTATTTTGTTAACATTAAATTGCTGGAAATATAGTCAAAAATCCGGAATGAAAATAATAAATGTTAAAAGTGAAATTTATTAATTGTCGGAAGTGCAATGCAAAATTCCGGAAATCAAATGCACCGAAAATGGTAACCCCCCCCCCCCCCCCAAAGAAACTATTAGTACACACTTCGACGCTCAATTGACCACTCCAATGAACGCATTAAATCGTTACATTTTTTTAAGTTTTTGAAATAAAATAAAAGACCTTAAAAGGTTTTTAAAATAATGATATTAATCGTTGCAGACCTTGTTTTTCATTCATTTGACGATACGCGAATAACAAATGTCGCGCATGATTATTGGTTTACATTAAAATAGGTTGTGGATTTCTCTCGGATTTCAACACCAGCCCTCACCTATATGTATACGTACCTGAACAAACCAACCGATTGACATTTCGGCTCTAAAGAAAAACATTGTATTCTTTAAAGGGGGGGGGTGTACTTATCGTGATGAGAGGAAATTTGATCACCTGTCAGTCCATTAAACATTAAAGATTATTTTGGAATATTTGTATACAACTGCGTGGCTTTCTTAGAACCAGATTAGTATTTGTTGGAAAAATTAAATAATTATTTAGATGTTTAAGATTTGTGACATATTTGTAAGAACCACTTTATTTACCAACAAAGTTTCACCCTTACATGGACGCCGTGATATATTTGATAGGCTGTTTAGTTACGGTACTATTCGGATATATTGCCATTTAAAGGACCAACACATTTTTTTTTTTAATTTGGATAAAAAGTCCGACAATTTTCAACCACGTTTGCTATAATTTTACCGAATCGGATCTTTTTTCCGTATAGTCGAAATGCATGGACGAAGGATAAAAAACTGTATGCTGATCAATCAAAACATCATTGCGATTGTGTATTTAATTTATGGAGACATGTTTTTTTTTTCCTGTTTTTCCTTATCTGTGAATTACCCGTTTGCTTTGTACACAAGCATGTGTATTCTGAAAGCTCAGGATGTATTTAGTTTGGGCGCTCTTCCATGTAAAACTGCATGTACTTTCAAGCATGTATCCGTAAAATCGTGTATTGGGATATTCTGTTTATTCGACGAAATAAAAGAAATGCATAAGTATATCATTCTGTACAATACAATTATAAGTTTCGTAGCAAATAATGCAAACTCAGAAGTGATTAATTTAATTTTCGATTTTCCCGAGAATTGAAAACGTCACCTCCACTTACAATTATTATGCATGTGTACATGCAGTTTAAAACACGAGACAGAAAAATAAATTGTTGCAAACCTAGTGGTTAAGTCGGCAATTAAAATGTATAAAATTTAAAATGAATAAATACACAGGCGGATAAGATAATGATAAAAAATAAGCGTGAGATAGAGTGAAATAAAATAATATTTAAGATTTGAAATGATCTTAAACACAATTTTCCATTAATCGCTATGAGTACACATTGCATTTTAACACCGATATGACCGCGGCTCGCTAATCTCTGCGGCCACGTGTGAACGACGAGTGGGTTACAGATTTTGAAGTAAAACACAGAGACAGAACGGAATGTTAACTGTCTGCTGTAAGAAGGCGTGAATTATTGTATGTTTAAAAGTATTATTTTATGTATATAGTTTATTTAATATTAAATGAAAAATGAAATGAAGAAACAAGAGACTGATAGTAAAAATTATACTTTACACAAGTACATGTATTAATACTTAATATTTCCATCACTAATTGCAATTATTTGCCGTAGCACCTTTTCAATTACAATTGAAATAGAATACAATAACACGGGATAGAGAAATAAATTGTTTGGTTTTTTTTTTAATCGTATTGTTGTGTCGACAGTGACCAGGTCGGTGAAAGCGATTAAAATTCGTAATGATTTTATGTTTGGAATTAAGATTAAATGAAAGATGAGATTGTAATCTTAAAGATTCGATATAAATAAAAAAAACCTTAATGTTTCATTAATCGTTGTTTCTACGCAATGGATATGTCTTCTCAGATGTTTGTTTTGTTTACATGGCTTATGACCGCAGGTGGCTGGTACACTGGTGACCTCGGCAACGTGGGATCGCGGGATGTGTTACATAACTATAAACATCGAGGTGAACATGGAGAAATGCGTACTGTTAATGATCATTAATTATTCGATGCTTAAAGTTTAATATTACTTATATAGTTATATAGATACATTTAATTCCTTCCTTTATTTGAAGACGTGTTCCCTTTAAATCTAAATTAAAAAAGAAAAGAAAGTTGTAAAGAATAATTTATGAGTGAACCACAGAACACGTTTAAAACCTTATTTAGAAGAAAATTAGCAATAAAATACAGTAGGGTTTATAATTTATTGCAAGTTTGTTAAAGTTATACACATGAAGAGTTCCGATTTACTTGCCGAATGAAAACGCTTACCTGTTTACGGGACCTGCTTTTTACCGACATATTACGACATATTTCGCAATACTCGAACAAAACAACATTTGTATGAGATCAATAAGGTGTTAAAGAACAACTTTAATTCCGAAAGCCATATCGAAATATTTACCGTTTTTGAGTTATAAAGCGAAAACTTTCAAGGGCTCTAGATCCCTAATTTTAGGGGCCAGCCCCTTTTAAATGATATCAAATGAAAGCTCTTGCTATTATGCACAACTTTTATTCTACATGTTTTAACAAAATATTTTTAGTTTTAAAGATATAAAGGAAAATATGTCAAAATTTTTGCTCTTTTCCGCGTTCTAACTTTTGACCCCTCTCTAGCGCCATTTTTAATGCAAAAATCAAAAAACAAAAACCGATGTGCACAACTTCAATGCTTCTTCTTTTCAATTTCAAAGGGTTTTGTGCTCCAGTTATTACAGTCTCAGAGCCTTTGTCTGGAAACCAGAGGCATAAAAATTTCAATCAAAGGGGAATAACTCGTGAACAGAAGGTAATTTTCGAATGGTATTACAGTATTCTGAGAGTGTTTTGCAAAGTCTAAAAGCTCTCAAAATTTGAACAAAATCCGTTCAGAAATGAGGAAGATATGAAGCTTCAAAGTTGGCGTCTAGGAAAAAAAAAAAAGAATAATAAGAATAATCTTAACCATCAGAATCAGTAGAAGGTCTTCCGTTGGAAACGGAAGACCTTAATAAAAGATAATTTCCAAATAATCATTACTACTGAACAAAAGTAATACATGTATTCAATCTCCTAGTAGATATTACAAGACATTGTGGTATCTTGACACATCACAGTGATGTACATCAATCCTGAACTCTATTTTCTGACCAAAAAGGTTTCTTCCTACAGTATTGCGAGTAATGCTGTCTGTCTCCCTACGTACGTGCGTGTGTGTTTGTCAATTCCTCCTTCCTTTCTCAGGTAAATATTCGTCAAAACAATATATCGACGACAATATATGCCGATCTTGACTGTACATATTGTCGCCGACGACAATATGTGCTGGTGCTTGACTGTACCTTTTGTCGTCCATTATGCAGGAGGAAAATAAGGCTCGTATCGGTACATATTGTCGCCGGCGACAATATGTACCGATGGACGACAATATGTGCAGTGAGGGTAGGTACATATTGTCGCCGACGACAATATGTACAAAACGACAATATGTACCGTCACATGCAGTTTTCAATTGATCGATGAAATGCCCCGCCTACTCCGAATATTAATGAGACACAATTTAAACCCAGCTTGGACAAGCGCAACATTCCGGAATTAACACCCATTAGTGGGCAGTTTTATTACCTTTAATAAAACTAAAGCGCCGTTTTCAATGTAAATTTTTGCAAGTAATGTACCACACAGATAACAAAATATGGATTAGGTGTACAATAATTAAGATTTAAGTTAATTAGAGGATGTTGGAGGGGTCCGAAAAGGGGGCCATGGGAATATGCTTGAGTGGAAACATTCTTTATTAACATAAAGAACAAAAGGTATTTCAATTTTCATGGAAATTATTGTAGGACTGAAGAAATGTAAATTTTTCTATGATATCCTTCTAAGTAAAAAATGTAAATTTTTCTATGATATCCTTCTAAGTAAAAAAGTTATTCCGCCAAAACATCAGCGAATACTTGAAGAAATGTTCAATGTTAGTCAAAAAATGTGGAAATCTATTTATCAGCAAAAGATTAAACTGGCTGTAGATAAAAACATTGCGGAATTCAATCACAAATTATTGCACAATTTACTTTGTTGTAAAAAATATATGGTAAAGTGAAAAAAGGATACCACAGACAAGTGTTCTCTTTGTTCTGTTGTAGAAGACATGCAGCATCTTATTTTTGAATGTAGAAATGTTAAATATATACGGGATATAGCTTCAACTATGTTTAAAGTTAACATTCAATAGAAAGACATTGTTATCGGCTTTTATTTTGAACGTACTCAGAAAACATACTTTCTGAATAATTTTATTTCCTTTATTGCATTAAAAATATATAAATACAAAATGTTTTGTAGAATAGAAAATCTTTACGAAACTGAATATAATGTTGTACATCATATAAAAAATCTACAGTATCTTGGTGTAAAGTAATTAAGTTTTGTAATTATGCTCTAAATGTAGATATTATTGGTAAGTTTATAAAATTACTGTAATTTGTTTCAGTATATAGACATAAGTTTATAAAACTAAATAAAAATCTGTTCATGAAATCTCTATGTATCAAATTAACTAATTTTTATAAGAAAAATTAAATAATTCCCGCTGCTAGACGGTTTCTGTCCCCATAGCAGTGCTGCTGAAGGGGAACCCAAGGACTGAGTGAATGTATGTGATTTCCCCTTTCGACAGCAATGGGAATGTATTAATATTCATACAATATTAAATAAACTTGTACTTTTCTTTTCTTTTGGTTGTAAATTTAATATAATAATAATTTTTTTTTAACTACCGATACTATTAATATCTATATAATATACTATTATAAACTGTATATATGTATATATATACAGTGCATCATGTTATCATCCTGCGAGATGATGTAGGACTAATTTGTGCTATTGTATTTCGATGAAGCTTAGTCAGGGCCCATCCCTGGCAGCTGCCATAAAGATTCGTGTAGGGAATTCAAATGTTATAGCATAGGTCTGGGAAATAAAATAGAAAAAAAGACATCGTAACATTGCCTAAGCTTTTAACTGCATGGTCTTTGAAAACTTACTGATGATATACATGGTATTAGTATCAAAACTTATTATAACCAGGGGGTAGATTTGACATAACTGTACTAGAGACATATAAAACCATGTCTCTATTTATACACTTCATTTTTCGCCTATTTTCCCCAATTGTTTACTTCTCCACATGCTCCAGGACTTAAAATAGCGTTATCTTTAAAGAATAATTGTTTTGCAAACTGTGAACATCTCCAATTTGTAATACGTTATATCTACTTAGCTGCTTACATTTTCATGACACAATTGCATTTATGCACATTAGTGCTTTTAGGAAGGAGTGAAAAGACTCGCTGTAATTGTGACATCAAGCACCGCTCCTTCGACGTAGAACAATATACAGACCCTGAAACTAGCCTGGTCCCCTGGCTCATCCTTGCCAAGGCACTTTGCCACCTGGCCCTAGTGACGCGGAGTACACGAAGCAAAACAGGGACAGGGAACCAGGCTAACCCTGAAACGTGCTACTACCCCAAAAAAGCGTGTGACTTTCGTACGCTTTTCGTTTCGTGCAAACCGTGTAGTGTTTCGTGTAAACCGTGCATCGTTTCGTGCAAACCGTGTAGCGTTTCGTGTAAACCGTGCAGCGTTTCGTGTAAGCTCCAAAGCGTTTCGTGCAAACTGTGTAGCGAGCGTGCGAGAAGCGTGTGAGAAACGTACGACTTTCGTGTAAGAACCGTGTGAGAAACGTGTAGGATTCATTCGGAACTCATCTTATTTTAAATATGGCTATTGATGGATCAACATGCCATTCTGTGTTGTTTGTAACTATTATTATTCGAATATATTATACCGGTGGTATTTTAAGAGAGAAAAAAACTACGGAAACAACAAAATAAAATTACTCGGTAATGTATTACATAATTATGTGTTTGATTTTCTTTCTTTTTTTATTTAAATAAAGAAGGATAGAAAATATGTTCAAAGTAATTAATTATATGCACATCAATTTTAAGGTATTTGATTCAATACATTTTTTTAAAGGGAGCAATACTGAACATTGTTTTTAAAAAAATCATCAATAAACCGGTCTTGTCCTTTTTCATTCATTTATTTGAATCTCTTCACCATTTTACAGTTGTGGTATATAGATATTACAAAAACATATTGGTGATTAATGCAAAATAATAAATAGATAAGGCAGGCGTGAAATATAAAATACTAAGTTTATTGCGGTGCTATAAATGTGAAGTATGGGAATTCTAGGCCGGGGAGCACAATTAATTTTTTTTCTTTATAAACGAACATAATTTTCTTATATTACAAGATTGTGATACAAATAATTTTTAAACGATGAGTCATTTATAGTCTTTTTATGCATAAAATTGGTTGATTAATAATTGTCTTATAAATGAATCATAATTCACTTGCATCGGCAAATATAATGTTAAATATTTCCGGGGGAGGGATGGGGTGTTCAAATGTAAACACAAACTTTGAGCTTTTGTTATTAACATGTTTTTATAGATAATTTTCTTTTTAAAGAAAATGTTGGGTTTTTTTCGGGATGCGCCTGATGCACCCCTTAAAAATGTATTGGAATCTTCTTTACACTTCCGACACTCTTCTTACGACTGTGATCAAGGTCATTTTCAACAGCGATCACGGGCTCCGCGTGCCGGGAACTGAAAATTTGTTCTGCTACATGTACATGTATTATCGTTTGTCAATCATGGCTAAGATGACACCCGGCAATAACGATTGATATTTAATTCGTGAAATTTAATAGTTGTATTAGTATTTAATGGGTAAAAATAAGTACCCGTGGATTTTATTTCTTAAATTTATCCGATTCTCTGTAAACAGTGAATTAATTTGCCAGTGTATTCGTGAATAATAAAATATAAACAGCTGATAAAGAAAAAAATCCGGAGTAATTATAAATTAGTTGTATTATTAATCACGCAGTTCTAGAGCATATGTTTTTAGTTTTTAGGACACTGGACATGTATTCATGTATATTGAATGTATTGTTAAGAGCCGCGACTATTGATTACATTTTTTTTTGTCTAGACGGGATTTGAAATCAAGGATATTGCAAGATGGTGGGTATATTGTTTTTATTTGATAAACACAATGCCTCAAAATGGAGAACTAAAGCATTACAATACCTATCCCCCCGGCTTCTCTACCATATTAAATTTTAATGATAAGTCAAAGTTTTATTCTGTAATGAAGCGATATATTTACCATTCTAATTAAAGTGCAGTTAATGAATTACATGTTTCTGGTCCCGCTGGAGATATGGATATCCTTTTTTCTTAGAAAGGACATTTGTTTCTATAATAATTTTTTCCCAATGGTATACTTACTGAAACAAGTGCCAGTTACATTAAGCCATGAATAGAAGCAAGGTCTCGGTAATCTACCCCCCCCCCCCTCCTGCACAATGTTCTTATTTGATATAGTGTACATATTACCTTTGCAAATTATAAAGAGAACCTAATTCAATCAAATGAAAGTATTTATTTACTAAATCAAAAAATGAATAAATCAATCAATAATAAAAAAAAGGAAAGAAAATCAATCCGTTTACAGAAATCATACACAATTTAATTTTTTTTTTTCAAATCAATAACTGGGTTTATTTGTCAGCAATAAAACGATTTATTAATATCAAACTATAATTGTAAAAAGATTGAATGCTGTAAAGATTATGAATGACAAAAATAATTATTTTTTTCAGTGTGTAATTTAGAGTCTAGTGAAAAAGTTTTGTACATAGACGATGATAGGCATTTCACCGGGCGCGTCACATACTCAGTGACAACTATAATATTAATAAAATACAACTTAACATTGTGTATTTTTATCTGTTAATATTGTACTGGTGTAGCGAGTTCTAATCCTAACTTAATCTGCATGATTGCAATTCTTAACTAATCTTTGATTAATCCGTTATTTACTTAATTTAACTAAAGTCCGAGAGATTCCGAATAGAAAATCCAAATCGAGGCCAAAACGTGCGAGAATCGTGTACAAAGCGTGTGAGAAACGTGTACAAAGCGTTTTGTGCAGGCTTTCGTGTAAACCGTGCAGCCTTTCGTGCAAAGCCCAGGGATCGACGTTAACGGTTGTCCGATTGCCCGGGACAAGTAAATTCTCAGTTCGTGCAAGTGAAACTGTCGAAGTACTTGTCCGATCGGGCAAGTAATTTTTTTTTATACAAATGTATATATCATTTAGTTTTCATTAATTCGTAAATAGACAATAAATTGAACATTTGATTTCCGCCAGGTACCTGGCTGACATCATTCGGAATTCCTTGATACGCAGTACAGTTAAGGCAACATTTTCTATAAAAAGGCACCAAAAACGAGACACTTAAAGTTCAACCGTCTTATTTTTTAGCATGAAACTCTATCTGAAATATCTTAATGGCTTTATGAAGAGTTTGTCCATTGCTTTTCACATCGGTATTTTTTGTCATCATGTGACCCTCTAAAGTCACGTGAGCTCCGATTTTAGGTCAGAATATGAAATGTCAAATTTAACCAAAAAGTGCAAGGGCAAGGCAAACAATATTTGAACTACACAAGGTTTCATTGTGTCCCTTGGTATCTATCCTATCGAAAAACTGATGCTCATTCAGTCAGATTTCTGAGATATTTAAGTTATCCATTGAAAACAAACAACAGCATTCAAAAATAGGGTATTTTTCATCATTTAATCGGAAATTTTAAATTGCCTAATGAAATTACAAAGAAATGAGCATCACTTTTTAAAAACTATACAGTAAAATAAAGAATTTAAAATAAAAACCTACCTCTTGGGTTGTCGCCTTGCCCTTGCACTTTTTGATTAAAAATTGAAATCTTAACACATTCATTCTAAATATAGTTTTCAAACGCATCATTGACTCAGCATGGGAGATAACTCTGTGGTAGTTAGTAGAGTTTGTGTACCTCGCAAATTTTAAACAAATACTTACGGACTGCGCTGGGCTTTATTTCACTAAATCAAAACGGTATGCATAAAAAAATCTTTGACTTTACTTTGTTTTGTATATCTTCTTTCCTTTATACGCTACACAAGACGTATTTGACACCTACCGCATTTCCTCCGTTCGCCTAAAATTTGCCGCAACATCCATCATGCAAATAAATAATGCCCATGGTTAAAAATATCGTAACGAAACCGAGGGTATAAGGTTATTACTTAATCGGTTAATCGTGGGCCGCTGTTGGTTACTGGTAACTGGTCAAGTTGAAATGGTTATCCACAAAGTTTATATACAATCGGAATAATGACCAATTTTTGGTCCACTGAATAATTGGCGAAATGACCAATTTTTAGTTCACTATAATATCTGCACTAGAACCGTGACGAATAACACGTTGTAAAGTTTATGATATTTATTAAGACGATCAAATGGTTCAATTATAAGCACAATGATAAACCTGGTTGGTACAACGTTATTTGGTTAATACAAAGATGACGAACCAATGGTCAATCCAGGACGTTTCTACTCTGAATGACTCTTCACTAATGATTTCGTATACATAGACTTGGTACTGTTTGTACATACCACTGTCTTACACCCGAAGTATACGGAGTCGCAACCCAATGCAGACTGACTTCTAAACACAAAACAGCTGTCTTTTATAGACAAAAGTTGTTATGATGACGTATAAACGTCAGATACCAATAACGTCACAATCAATATCTAATTTGTAAGTTAGCGGGTTTTGACCACTAAAATTACTTAATAACGTTGTACCTATATAGAACATATACAACATAACGCTTTGTAATTGCAATACATAAATCAAATTGATAAAGTTCAAATAATAAATCATTGTTCAATTCTTTCGTTCATTGTTCATTGACATATATTTTAGTAGTTTATATACATCGGGTTCAGGGTCCGTTTATTCGGAACTTGTCAACAACAGTTAATCTGAATTTCACAGGTAAACTTATCGGAACGTAACAATATTGAAAGATTCAGTCATTTGTAATAAAAATAAAAAATAGACAGCCCCTATCAATGATTAAACATTTATTCTTCCTCAGTAGACACACAGAAAAAATATCTCCAACAGAACTTAGTTTTTTTTTTTTTTTTTTTTTTTTTTTTCATATGTGATTATTTTAGTTATCAAACCTTCAACTGTTTATGGATTCTAGACTACCTTAAAAGTTTTAAGAACAGAAGGAAGGGATTGGGGTGCTTACTCCTGTATTTAATAACCTGTTTTCCTTTCTACAGATCTAACACCCCCCCCCCCCTCACCAGCTTGCCTCTGGCTCCTTTGATACCATATACTTACTGGTATGTTAAAAATGAATTATTAAACAGTGTTTACATCAGGTTTTACTTATTTGGGTATTGTAGCACAAATCATATCGGCGTAGGTGGGGGGGGGGGGGGGGGCTTTAATCTCATGTTTTTGAGTACATGTAATTATCAATCAATGCGCAAACAAGATAATCATAGTAAAAACTTTGTAATACAGAAACAGATACTCTGTTAAAGAACAGGTGTACACAATATACATGCTGAAATTTAGATCTTGTTGTACCCCAAAACACAGACAGGCGCATACCAGAATGGAAGTGAAATGTACTCAGAGAACGGCTGGGGTCCGCTTTGAGACCCCCAGTGGGTCCAGATAAGAGCCCAGGGGCGAAGTCCCTGGAAGTTCATGGTTTTTACCAAATATTTCATTCAAAATCATGCCATTTCGATTTTCTTTAGAAAATACAAGACGTAGTAATATTGTTTTTAACACAAAGTTAAATACTTCCGTGCAAATTTATTGTACATGTAGAGGCTGAATATTTTTTTTAAAAGATATATTGGTATCATCTTTCGGCAGCAAATATAATTAATAATTTCAATTTTTAACAAAAATAATATTTCAAATCATATTCTAGCGGATCACAGCATTCAACGGTTGATATTTTCTCAAAGATCTTAAAATAAATCATCAATGTGTTGTAGAAGAATTACAAATTAATGAATGTTTTATTTGGTTTGGCAATGATTTAATAAAACATTACCATTTTTTAAAAAAAAAATTTTTATAAAGACATGGTAATATAGAATTTGAATTTCAATCGAAACAGTATGAGATAAAAAAATTTGAAACAGAAATATTTGCTGGATGGTATTGATATTTTTTCTCTTCTCACAAATCTCTACCTCCCCCCCCCCCCCCCAACCCCAACCCCCATTTTTTTAAATTTGTAAACGATGTGTACGCACCTGTGTATTTGCGTATAAGCAGCTACGCGCCTGTCAGAATACATGCAAGTAAAGATACTCAAATCTTAACAGCCTTCAAACTTTCACACCACTACTGTTAAAAATTCAAAGTATTAGTTATCTAGAAAATTTATTTAATTAAAA
The DNA here is from genome assembly GCF_033153115.1 of Saccostrea echinata. Taxonomy (NCBI): domain Eukaryota; kingdom Metazoa; phylum Mollusca; class Bivalvia; order Ostreida; family Ostreidae; genus Saccostrea; species Saccostrea echinata. The sequence goes on along the minus strand of NW_026889765.1, from coordinate 17,445,127 downwards.
CAGCCTTTCAAATTCAAAGACAAGCTGTGAAGGGATTTCTGAGCAGTTGCAAATATTTCAAACAGTCCACAGTTCAGAAAGTTCTTCTGGATGAAATCAATTCTGAAAACAAAATGAAATACCATTATGGAAGGTTCATTGGTGTTTTAAAAAAGTGATACTCAAAACAATGCATTGAGTAACATGGAAAGCATATACATGACTCTACTGTTTTAGTATCAGAACATTTCAATAATCTTGCTAGGAATATGTATGGTTTAGAGCTTATATGGAGCATACCTTTTTATCTTATTGGTGGAAACACTTGCTGCCTGAATGAATTGTTCAAATTGTTTGGGAGTAGCTACAACACAATATATATGTAATGAGTGAAAAACATAATGATTACTATTGTGGAATGAAATGACATTGCATTGTACAAAACAAACCATGCTATACTATATTTTCTGAAATTCATAAAACTTTTGATACAAAACTTTTCTGGGAAATTGAAACCTATGACATTTGCAAAAGTAGAATTGGTAGCTATACTTAATTTAAGTAAAAAAAATCAATATACTAGAGAAAACATTTAATTCTTTCACCTATACAACATTTAAAAAAAAAAAAAAATAACACTGGCATACTATAAAATTAATGTGAAATGCTTTAGTGTGATCATACCCAGTGGAGAAATTGATGCATCTATTTTGATAGTTCTAGCTGATGTAAATGCTAGTTTTAACCAGTTCTGTGATAGCTACAATGACAAAAGAATTATACATATAAACAGTACATAAATACATGTATATACATATCAGACTGACTTAATGTACATGTAGTCAGACAAATGAAAATTCAAACATTTTATCTTCATTAATGTAGAAATTCTACAAATTTACAGCCTAGTGATATAGATAGTAAAAGTTCTATGATGAATTTAAAATATGAAGCACTGGTAAAAACTGAAATCTTAAAATTCAAAAAATTAAAATATATAGGGTCTTATACTCTTGTATGTACAGTGCACATACATTGTACACTGTGCAGTTTGACTTCACAAATACACTGTAAGTGTGACTGCATCTAAATTATACTATTTGATATCATGACGTGCTGTGCTTATATTATGTTACATGTTTGTACATGTATGCCAAAGGACAACATCATTGCATGTTTAAAAGTGCAACTTTCATAATGTGTGTGTTTTTGAGTATGTGCGTGGGTGGGGGGGGGGGGGGGGGGGGGTTACACACAAGGCACTGCATTGCAGTTTGTGACGGACTGTAACAATACATCTTATTGTACATGTTCAAGGTTATTTTACATCGATGTAAAGAATAGTATGTCTTCATGTTAATACCTAACGTTACGCACATACACACCTTAATGAACAGAAAGGGACCTAGGGAGGTACTGCGGATCGTCTCAGTTTTCCATGATTTCCCGAAATAACGTCATCATCTTCTCATCAAAAAGATAAAGAAGGCCCAGGTCTCTTATTTTATCCCTATTCTCTTTAAAGATTGCCTGATTGTTGCATTTATCCACTGCATATCTCAGCTGCTCTCGCCACGTTTTTAGATGTAAACAACATTCCGTGTCACCGAGTGCAAGCGCTTGGCTGAAGCCGAATGCAGCCAAACGACACGATAAAAAGAGAATTATTTCGAAGACGTGTTGTTACTATATAAGAGAAAATCACTAATGTTTATTTATTTAAACCTGAAAATACAGACATTCATTACAAATTCTCGCAATCATCATTAAATAGCTTTTTTGAGCTCTATTTCCTTATATGGATCTATCAAGGCGGAGCAACTGTCATGACGTCAAACCTCATTATGACCTCATTACCATATTATCTTCATGTGTAGCCTTAACTGTACTGCGTAGCGTTTCTAGATTATACCGTTCATTTAAAAATCGGGTTCAGTTTTCTGTTTTCTTTCGTGGTAAAATACGCTAGAACCTCCAACAACTTTGTTACCTACTTCGTACTTATTTAGATTATTTATTCACTTACAAATAAGTAACATCTGATATATCCTGATCAAATATACGTTTCGTAGCAACTATCTTCTTTTAGCGTTGCTTCACAGATATCTCTGAAAATTACAATTCACAAGAAGATCCTACCAAAAATAATTTTTAAAAATGTGATTTTTATTAAAAGGAAACGGAGGATTATTGCTGCATGGCAGTGTGTGTTAAGAGGTTAAATTGACAAGGACAGTTTTATACATTTAATTACAAACACATGTTATAAGTGTTTTTTGATCACATTTTTTTCTTAGCATAATTTTCTTCTTTCCTAATTTTGGGCAACCAAGTTATTCGGACAGGTCAAATTTTGAGATCACTTGCCCGAAAGGCAAGTGAATATGAAAGTAAATGTCTATCCCTGAAAGCGTTTCGTGTAAGCCGTGTAGCGTTTCGTGCAAACCGTGTAGCGAGCGTGTACCGTTCGTGCAGCGTGCGTGTGGGGTAGTAGCACGTTTCAGGGTCTGTAGGTCGCTCCTTAATATGGAAACACCCCACAGTAGTATAGGGTAAACTTGTGTAAATCATGACCCTGAGGCTAAGGCGGGGCTGGAATAGCAGTAAACGCTTTAAGTGGAAATATATAGAATAAATCTTCTAATAAGGGAAAAAAAATGCACATAAAAATTTTTTTGAGGATAAATATTTGGAATCAATATCTTTAATATACATTATATGACACACTGTATATAGTAAAAAAAGTATTATGAATGTTCATGGAAATGTTCAAACCAAATATGAAATTTCTTCCATTTTTGTCTACATTGAGATTCATAAAATAATATCATTAGGACATTTTGAATAATTAAAAAAATCATTGAAAACGCTGAAGGAGGTATCGTATTCTCATTTCTGTAGCAGTTTGTATTTGGTGATTGGGATATTGTTGGAGTGATTGATGGTAGGAGTCCAAAGCAGCCTGGAGATTCCCACAAACCTGCTGACAGATTCCCAGTATCTGCCATGATATGTCTTTATATGCGTCATCTATGTATCCCTCTCTGTTGTATTGGACCAGGACCTGTAGATCATACAGAGCCGTATGTGCTCTCCTTATATCGATGTGTTTGTAACACAAGACCTCCAACATATGTAAGAGCACAAACGGTGGAATAGACAAAATGTTTCATTGTTCTGCATGCAATTCTGTTGTTCTGGTATTAATTCATTGATATATATGTTAATGATATCATTGTGAAGTGTTACATCTTTTGCTACAGCCTTTCTTATCTTGGTAGACCAGGACAATCCCCCCACAGCCTCAATATACCTCTCTTTATTTACATTATGATCATACATAGATATGGCTTTGCTAACCTGCCCTTCGTTTTTTGTAAAACGGAGAGTGCTTCAATCCATCTGAATGTTTTGCAATAAAATATTGCAAAGTACAACATCTCAGATATAAACCCAAACTTAGATGTTAGTTTCAGCATGTTGTGATATTTTGTCAGTGATAAACTTCATCTTATTTGTTCCTCTGTTTGGGTACATGTCTGCTAACACAAAAGCAGTTCCTTGGAGAATGTGGACAGTAAGTGCTTGTAATAGACCTGCCTGATATTCTGTCAGACATAAGCCTCGTATCTGTTCTACTGTATGTAGAGCCTTCAAACAATGATATAGGTCTTTTGTAGGTATTAGAGAGGAAATTTGTATTTCTTCACTTACTTCTGCGTCAAACCTAATTTCAGAGATAAGTTTTCGATCATTCGTACATATAATGCCTCCTGGAATAAAGAGCATTTTTATAACAAAAGACCCTATGCAGGCACTACGCAGCAGGGAAGCTAAACCCTTCTCATACAGTCCATACAGTTAAGTGAATAAATCTTGTTGTGCTTCACCGTGGATATTACTCAAAAACATGTTGTTCTCGGAAATGAAAAAATTTGGACAGTATCCCTGATATACCCATTCAATGATAAGTTTAAAGCATAACCAAAAACACTCCAAGAGATTCTCTGGACACCAGAAAAGCATTATGTTTGTCTGAATCATCCAGAAAACTGCTGTCTTGACATGATAGGAACACAGTAACTTATCCTTATAGTCCAAACCATTGTTGATTACCTCTTTTAAGTAAATTTTAAGCAAGCCATATACCAAGAATTGACAGTGATTCATTGAGTTCACAAGAATTTGCTCCGCTAGAGAGAATGAAATTCTCCATTCATTGTCGTAATGGTTTCCAAGTTTATGACCTATTGCTACACAATGACATCCATTTCGGACTATGTCATGAACAATACGAGGCTTGGGCCATGATTGACATCTGTCTACCCAAGAGATGGCAGATGGGGGCCAAAAGTCACTGAAAAGACAATGAGCATCATCATAGTCATACAGACCACGATAATTTCCGCTGTTGCATGGCCCATGTTGAACAGGGTTGGGTCTTGATTTAATTCCAAATCGCGCCATTCCTCTGTACTTAGAACTAGATAAATACAGTTTCCCATTCATTACAATACATGTTGGCGGAATTGGATATGTTACATCAGATGTGAGTAACTGAAGCAAAGTAAATCCCGGAGGACTATTAGAACAATCCGATAAGAACAATGATTCTTCGTGGTAAGACAGAACCTGAAAAATATTCCAGATTACTCGAAGGTTATTTTGCCAGAGCATCGTGTCCCAGTCAGATTCTTTGAATCGGAACCCTTCTTTTCTACTTCCACTTTCCATTTTCAGATTGTAAACTCTTTGTCGATTTACCCGATTCACCACCATATCCCTGAAGTCGGCCAAATCTCTCCTCCAGGCTACCTGTCGGGAGGTCCCCACCACATGACACAGTCTCATGAACACAGCTCTTGAAATATGCTGCAGACAGGTAACACAGGTTTCACTGACAAGACGAATGAAGATTTATAAGATGACATATAATACCTGTTATTATTAAAAAGACGTAAACCGTAACACATGCGCTTTGGGTCATTGACTGAATGTCGAAAAATATGCCTGCCCTAGGATTAGCGCGGTCAAGCAAACCGAGCTTGCGTGACAGAGGGCGAGCATATTTCCCTATTTTAAGTTAATAACCTTTGTTTTTTTAAATATTTTAATGCCCATACGTTCTTTCTGATTCATATAAACGGAATCTCGTGTTTTTTTTTTTTTTGTTTTTTTTTTTTGTTTTTTGTCATCATTAGCATTTCAACAACATTATTTACTGAATGTTCTGTAGATAACTATAGTTTTTGACATCTAGACTTGCGAGTCAATCGGACTAGTAGAAAAAAGTAGTAGCGGATGCATTTACAGTGCGGGTATATATGGCTTTGTAAAGCCCGGGTCTATCGAAAAAAGAATATTAGAATAATGTAGTACATGTAAATTTCAATTTATTTTATATAAAATCTAAGGGCAGTTTACTCCAGCTGCAAAATAAAATACCACGCAACCAAAACTCTTTAGTGTATAGAGGGTTCTAAAAATTCAGTAATTAGCAAACATATAAACTTTTAAGATTTATAGTTTATCATTAACAATGGCGAATGTTTTCATGATTAAATAAATTTTATATAGTTTAAAAATTCCATGTTCCAAAAATTAAAATAACAGTTAAATTAACAAACTTTATTACTTATATTTACTTATTAAACGTTTTAGATTATTTCACTTACATGGATGATGAAGAATAGTTACCCATTTTTCATGAGCAGCTGATAATCATTCAAAGATAAAATTTCTTTGAAATATCTCACACGGAAATAATAATTATATATCTCTATCTAGAAATTTTAGTTTCCGCAATTCTTATTCACATTTTTGTACATTTTCAGAGTTCTATTTAAGGACATCTTAAAAATATGTTTCCCTCAGATGCTAGCCAGAGAACGTGCTATAATTAGTGATATGAGACGGCAAAACAGATAAGGAAACAAGGAACTTTTTAGACTTTCATATCTTTTCATGTATTAGAGTCTTATTATTGCTATAAAAAACGTTTAAGAAAAGAAGTACATTCATGTCAACCTCTAGGAAATTGACTGGGATATACCATAGAACGACGGTCGACAGCGGCCTTCACTTTTGATTATGAATGTTGTCATGTCAAATAGTTTTTTTTTCAATTTTCGTTGACAAATTACAACTAAATTGCTAATTTTTAATTTAAACATATTTTATTGAGTAATTCAATAAGGATTGGGCAACAGGCAAGGCCTATGCACACCCTCTCCTTGTATAATAGGTCAAGACATAGACATTGAATAATAATACTTAAACATGGTAATAAACTTGCTAATAATGGAAAATAAAGATTCATAATCAAGTATTATTCATCAGTATCATAAAAAAAGATGATACCCCCTAATTGTTTACAAATTATTTACATACTGTTCCAGCTTTCATATGAATATTGTAAAAATAATATATATATATATATATATATATATATATATATATATATATATATATATATATATATATATATATATATATATATATATATATATATATATATATATATACATTCAACAGAGTATTTAATATTATAGTGTACTCAACTAAGTCTCTTAGTAGATTTTATAAATTCATGTACATATGAAAATATTTTACAGTTTATTTGATAGGAATATTGACTTTTGCCTCTTAACAGAGTGTCGAGTTCAAAGACAACATCAATATCATTTAATTTTTTTACCAGTAAATTTCTTTGAACAATATATGATGGACATTTGATAAAGTAATGTTCAGTATCCTCTGTATAAAATCCACATTTTTTACATGATTGTACGTCTGATAAAAAAATGATTTTTTAAATGTGCATTGAGATTGCTAGCATTGTTTCGCAACTGACAATGTAAGATATTCTCTTTTCTATTACCAAAGTTAAAGTACCTACATGGTTTATTAGTTACTCTCCAACTTTTAAGCTTTGCTTTAAAGATAGATAATGATGAAGAGTTTTTGATATCCTCACTAAGACTGTTCCAAAGTTTTATAGTTGAGGGAATAAAACTATTATAGTAAGACATTGTTTTACAAACTGGTATACACAAGTTATTACATCCAGACCTTAGGTTGTATGCATGTGGAACTGGAAAAAAAGGTCGAATCAATTCATACAAATAATCAGGTGCAGAACCATTAATCATTTTATACATCAATATAAGTTTGTGTTTTTCTCTTCTAAGATATAATGGTTCCCATCCTAGTTCATCATACAAGCAAGTTCTGGAAGAATTAACTCTAAGTCCAGTAATAATTCTGGCAGCTTCTATCTGAACTTTTTCAAGCAATTCTGCATTACTTTGGGTACAATTATCCCACACAATATCTGCATATTCTAAAATTGGTCTTATGAAAGCAAAATAAATTTTTATTAGTGAATTTCTATCTATACTATGTTTCAATAACCTAAGTATATTCAATCTTTTACATGCCTTTTCATATATATTAGACATATGATTATTCCAAGAACCATCTGCCTGAAATTGTATTCCTAAATGAACATGAGTTTTTGATTGTTTTATATAATCACCTCCATATCCAAATTGAATGCCAGGATAACTTAAGTGTTTTCTTGTAAAATCAACATTAACAGTTTTTTCACTATTAAAATCAACAGCCCAAGCCTTGGACCAATTTCTATTTTTTTCAAGATCTTGAGTAAGGGACATTGTTGTATTAGTAATATCATTGTCTATAATAGCAAACAAAGAAGTATCATCAGCAAACAGTCGAATATTACTTGATATATCATTAGTTACATCATTTATGTATAACAAAAACAGGAAGGGACCAAGTACAGACCCCTGAGGCACCCCAGCATCTATAGTTGTATATGCTGATGAAAAACCTTCCAAATTCACTTTCTGTTTCAGTAAGGTAGTCTTCGATCCAACCCAGTATATTACTTCTAAAACCAAGGTTTTTAAGTTTAAAAATCATTCCCTTATGCCACACCTTATCAAAAGCTTTGGAAATGTCACAGAATATAAAGCGTATATCTCTGCCTTTGTCTAGGTTTGACATAATATTATCATAAATTTCAACCAATTGGTTAACAGTAGAATCCCCAGGTTGGAAGCCAGATTGGAACTTAGACAATAAGTCATGTTCCTTAATATAATGAAACATATATTTAAAAAGTATTTTTTCCATTAGTTTACATATAGAACAAGTCAATGATATTGGTCTGTAATTATTAGGTTGTTGGGGACAGCCTTTATTTTTAAAAATAGGTGTAATATGTGCTTGTTTCCATATGTATGGAAGAACTTTATTTGTGAGTAATAGGTTAAATAACCTACATAAAGGTTTATATATAGAATAACGGGTTTCCTTTAATATTCTGGGGGAAATCCCATCTGGTCCACATGGTTTAGAGGGATCAAGTATGCTTAACTGATCAAGCACATCTTGATCACTTATTTCAAAATCACAGAAATATTCTGGAGGTCCAGCTCCATGTTCAGGCAAGTCTGGCTCATTTTCAATATGTGATATATTTGAAAAAAAATTATTAAATTCTTCAGCTTTATCAGTTGGATGAACCAATATTCTACCATCTTGTGATTTAATAGAGGATGGGGGAGAATTTTGTTTCTTTAACCTTGCAACAGATTTTGCTATACGCCACCACTTTCCTGGTGGAATAGATTTGTCAATAAGTTGAGAAACAAGTTTGATTTTGTATTCTTTCCTACTATTCCGTACTAGGTCTATTACTTCATTACGTATTTGTCTAAATTTTTGCCAGTGTAATGGATTCTTAGTATACTAAATTGGTAATGCTACATGTACAGTTACTTAACTGACAATTTCCACCGAGGGGGAAATCAAAATTCTTTCGTGTGATATGAATTAAACTTGGATACATAACCAAGTTACTGGAAAGAGATAACATTGGTTAGATCAGTCTTTTGATAATTTGTTTATAACCAGACTTGTCTTAAGTACAATCAAAGATTCGATTTTTTGTATAAAATCGGACATGTCTAGCTTTGATATTTGATTTTTTTTTTATTTTGTTTTGTTTTGTTTGTTTTTTTGTTTTTTTTAAAATTATAATTATTTTATTTATATTTGTTGTTTGTTGTTTTTGTTTGTTTGTTTGTTTGTTTGTTTTTGTTTTTTGTTTTTTGAACAATGGACACAAGGAAATAATCATAGAAGTTACCTCTAGTTTCCGTTAGCGTGCCACTCTGAGAAATAATTAGCCGACCAGGTGGAAGTTTTCGGAGGATGCATTCACCATACAAGCGATATATTTCCTTTTCTAAAGTTTTGTTTTGCTACATTTCAAAATCTTGAGAGTGGATGCTCTTATATAGAGCTGGTTTTTCTACCTCTACGTAATAGGTAGAATTGATTTATTCATTGATTGTATGCTGTATTACGTCCGATTCGAGTTATTTCACTCATATATATAGAGACGTCACTGTATGCCAATGAATGATTTCAAATTCAGACGTATATTCGACACTTAGGACCATTGAGCCATTGAGCAGTGAGGGTTCTATATCGTGCGAACACCTACCGTAACATGGGACCTCGGTTTTAAGGTCTCATTCAATTGACCCTTGACTTTCACTTTTACTGCCGGGCGCTTGGCGAAGGAAAAGTCACTACCTAATTTTACGTCTTAGGTTTGACGCGGCGCGGCGAAGGAGAATCGAACCCGGGCCTCCCGATCACGAAGCGAACACTCTATCACTAGGCTACCTTTACCGGTTTAGGTAGAATTGAGTTGTTTCATATCTCCTGAGATATATTGATATCTATCCAATGTAACAACTGTATTAGTTTTATCAGCCTTTTTTTGCAATCCCAAGATATTTTTAATATGTAACAAAAAAGAAGCGACAAAATGACAATGTTATGTCCTTCTTCTAGGATTAATTGAGTAAGGGATCTAAGGTTAATTAAGAGTAAAAAATTGCTAAAATGCACGTTCTATTTTAACCTTATCTCTTCAAGTTACGTGTTTTATGTATCTTTCATTTCATATCACACGAAAGAATTCTGTTTTTTTGGCTGGTGGAAATCGTCACCTGAATATCATATGTTTAACTTAAGCATATTTTTATTGAATAAATCAATAAGGAGGATCGGGAAACAGACAAAGCCAATACATACCCTCTCCTTGTATAATAGGTCAAGAAAAAGACAATAAATAATAATACTTGCACATGATAATATGAATACTAATAGTCAAAAATAAAGATTTACAATCTAGTATCATTCATTAATATTATATTAAAAAAGAAAGAAAAAAAAAAACAGATGATGAACCCATAATATTATACATAAATTATTTACTTACTGTTCCAGCTTTAATATGAGTATTTTAAAAGTGTACATTTAATATTACAATATACTTAGTTTAGTCTCTTAGTAGATTTAATAAATTCATAAGTTTGTTTTGGTGACCAACTCAGCCCCAAATGGAGCTGGAACTCTGAACTCAGGTGACATAAATTTTACAATATTTTGAGGATTCTCTGCCATATTTTTGAAACTTGTTTCAACTTGCTAAAAATAATAAGTTTGCCTGCTTGATGCCCTATAGTAAACAAAATGTTTTAGGATATAATACATTTTCAGTATCACAAAGTAAGTGCCATCCTGAAGCATGTACCCCGGGTTCATGAATTCCACAATCTTGGCACTTTGCATAATATACATTGTAGCCATGCAAACATTTTGCCTCCTTAATGTCCATGATTTTAGAATATTTTTTTAAAAATATAATACATTTTCAATATATGACCAACTTAAAAATCAACTCTGGAGAATGGCATGTCAAACGTTGAAATATTCGATATTTTCCATTTATATTGGATATTTTCCATTTGTATTGTATAATTTTTTATTTGTATTGTATAATTTCTATTTGGATTGTATATTTTTCCATTTGGATTCTATAATGTTCCATTTGTATTCTATATAATTTATTTGTATTTTATAATTTCCATTTATATTGTATAATATTGAATACAAATAAGAAATTTTACAATACAAATAAGAAATTATACAATGCAAATGAAAAATTATACAATACAATTGGAAAATTATAAAATACAAATAAAAATTATACAATACAAATGGAAAATTTTACAATGCAAGTGGGAAAAGATCAAATATTGCAACGTTTGACTTAATGCCATACTAGAGCTTAAATTTTGGGGTCCTGAATTTCGCAATTTCGGTAGAGGGCTCATTACTCATTATATTTATGCCAGTATTTTGTCTCATTGATGTTCAGAAGACGAATAATTTACTAGAAATCATGCGTTTTGAATTAATATATATTATGAGTGACTTAACAATTTGTCATTACTTGAATGTGTTCAGCAGTATATCTTTATCTTCTTATATCTTAATATCTTCTTGTTTGCAAAAATACAAACAAAACAAACATTGCCTAACCTGTTTCTCCCATAACTTTTCACAATATCATTTCATTATGAAGCTGAAGAATGATTTTTTGCAAAACAAAAACAATAAAATAATCTCTACACGATATCAGTTCAGCAAATTTCTTATCTGCGTCTCTTGGGTCTCGTATATTGCATGATTTTTTTTTTTAAATTTCTATCCTGTTCTTTTTGTAACATACATCAAGGTTAAATGCTTCAACTTTCGATCTACTGTTTTTCAGTAGCGAGAATTTTTAAATGTATGCTTGTCTTTATCAATCAAATTATCTGTTACTTTGATCTTTGCATTTATCGCAACAAAGAAAGGTAGTATTGAGAGTTTAAATTTCCAGAGTTCAATTAACCCCACAAAGAAACTGCATTCAAGTACATCCTTATACATGTAATTCCATGATGTATTGTTAGTTATATTTCAACTAAATGCTTGTGGGAATACAGCTTGATATTAAAAAATTATACTAAACATGACAGTTGAACGACATTTTTAGGTATCGTCAATTTTGGTCAATCTTGAAAGATAAATGCCATTAGAAAAGGAGCATGATTAGATGGAAACATGAAACTTTGACATTTCCCCAGAAAGGTTGGACTTTTGGTGTTACTGACATTGAAATGACCCAACCTTTTAATCAAAGAAAACAATACTTGCACCAATTATACTCTGTAAAATTAACCCAGATTCCCTCTATTAATGCTTGACCTAAAAAAGTTTTTTTTTAAATAATACGTCAATGATTAAGTTCTTAATGACGTAAACAAGGACGTCACTGCCTACAAAAAATCCAAGCTATCGATTGATTTGTTATTTTAGTTTTTGGTTTTAAATTCCTCTACGCACGTGAAAATTATAAAAAGGGTGAGGTAGAAACAGTTCCTAACTACTGAAAAGTTTCCAAACGAAAATACATGTAAAAGATACTGATTCCTTCCAGATCTATTCAACAACTCATTGATGAAGGTAGTAAGAGATTGTAAATGTTTTATATGTTTAATCATGTATACAGTAGACCTGTACTAGATTTAATTATCAGAGACACTTGAAAAAACATTGCTTTAAATTTTTAGGACCAGAAAGAAGCAACTGACCAGTTTAAGATAGGTCGCGGGTTTACTGCTAAAAAATTCTTACGAGAAAACATATCCTGAAAATTTGATATAATGTTCCTTAGAATTTATAGCATTTTATCTGTAATTTTTATTAAATTTGTCTACGTAGTTTTAATGCTGTATTACTGTAAACGCGGTGTAGTTTTTAGTATTATTTTTACGCTTTACTATTGAAATATATAGAAAAATGACGTTTTTAAGCCAATTTTGCGAAAAGAGTTTCTTTAAAAAAAGATTGGATAACTTTTTAAGGACGTAGACGAATTAGTCAGGAATTTCAAAATATCCAGATGAGGTAAAATTAGAACTATTGAGATAAAAAAATCAATATGTCTTCTCGCTAGTTTTTTTGCTAAATAATTTCAAAGTTTGCTTTTATATTGCCAAAATGTTGCGTTTATGGCGTTATTTATGACTTCAACGTCATGTGTTGAACGTAATTACATACGAGTATAAATATTTTACATTTGGAATATGCAAGATCTAAAAGGTGACATAGTTGCAAAATATCATTTTATTATTGCGGAAACATGTTAGAATGACCAGCAACTTATTTACACTATAGTATTGTGAAATTCATATTCTGCCCACAAAGTCAGAATGAACGGTATATTAAACATTTTCGTGTATTAGAATTAACATGCAGCGACAACACGGCGAGTGATAAAATATTAATTCATGTATCTTTAGGATGTTCATGTTCAGTAAGATTTCAAGCATAATACATGTTCAGTAAGATTTCAAGCATAACACATGATTTTGATCACTCCATTCGAAAACGGTGAAGAAAAAAAAAACGTCCCGATACTGAGAAAAATGGGAGGTGGGGTTACCGGCAATGTTCTTTCTATATCAGTTGCAAGCTGGTATATAGCCCTTACTCTCAAACATTTCTTAATTCCGAATTCTCTCAATCAAATTTCCATACGCAAAATGTAAAATACTTGCATTTAGCTTATACACAGAGAGCTTTTCTTATATAGAAAAAAATGTACTTGATACTTGTAAATTGTTTACAGTGTCATATAGGACTGATGGTTCGAGTGTTTGTTTAAATTTATTTTTTAAATGCATTTCACAATTTGTTAGCCTGCATATACATAGCGACTATACGAGATTCAAATACAAAATAAACAAATAATAATTATGATTATTGAAATAATAATAATAAATAACAGCAAAATACATGTACTGTAATTCAATTTCATCCGTTTTTAGTGTTGAGGATTGATTTGATCCTGAAAAAGTTTCGCCCCGGCAAACATGGTGTAATACATGGTGACATGTTTAGTAACACTTACAATATAAATTATTCCTTTCATTTGGTATCGTATTTAGTTTGCTCTAAGACATTACACATAATCACATCAGAATTCAGACTGTCATTTAATAATACCCGATCTACGTGGTTTACGTACAATAGCATGCACTTTGAATTAATCTACTTGATTCGTACCTGTAGACTATTTATGAAGTTACTTTCAGAGAATTATACGGGAAACAACGCAATGTCGCCTTTGTGACGTAACTGACGTCATAATCAAATGTGCACAAAACAACCCCTCGAATCGTCGAAATTGTGTACCAAAATTGATGACAAAAGCAAACCCGCGACCTACCTTAAGTGCACAAAGGCATATCTTGATAAGTAAGTCATATTAGTTCGAGGATCAAAATTTAAAATCAATGTCTTTATCCATTACCCAAAGTACAATGTACATTAATCAATGAGTCAGACAAAATTAATATTTTAGCAGTATTTTAGCAATGTTTAAAACAGCTATAAATACCTTTAAATTCATATAATAATGTCAAGAGAGATGTAATATATGACAATTATATGGAACATTCTTGAAGAGATCCCGTATTCTCATTTCTGAATCAGCTTATATTTGGTGATAAGGATATTATTATACCTCATTAGAATTATTCTACACAACACGTTATCTGATTGGTTCTAGATTTTCACGTGATCAGGCCATAAAACTTCATGTTTCACGGTCGTCGGCATGCTTTTCATCATATTCCCCCTTTCGGATACCTAGTGTATTTTCCCGCAATAGTTATCGTTCGTTGAAAGAAAACTACCGAGAGTAGTCGACGTCACAATAGCCTGGTTTACGTCACAAAATTGATGATTAGTGATTTGTCAAAGGGTTTCAGTAACTTTACGTTAAAAAAGAAAGTGAATTTGAGAGCGGTGACGAATTTGAATTTTTTTTTCAAAGTTTTTGCTTGTTTCGGTATAATAAACAATTCATTGCATGAGTGTTCGGGGAACATGAAGATGTATTCAGCCAAGAAATATCATATTCCCCTCTGGCGAAGCCCTCGAGGAATATGATATTTCTTGGCTGAATAATTCTTCATATTTCCCTCACTATCATGCCATGAATGTATATTGTTGGAGTGACTGCTGGTACAAGTCTAGAGCTGCTTGGACATTCCCCAAAACCTTATGACAGATTCCCAGTATCTGCCATAATATGTCTTTCAATGCGTGATGAATATGTCCTTCCCTATTGCAGTACTAGTGAACCAGGACCTATAGGTCGTTCAGAGATGTGTGTGTGATCTCCTTTTGTTGCTATGTATGTAACAAAGGCACAAACAGTGGAATTATCGATATTCAATCGTTATTCTGTATGCAAGACTGTTCTACTTGAAGTAATTCCTTGATATATGTGTAGTTGATTTCATTGAGAAATCTGAGGTCTTTTGCTACAGCCTTTCTTATCTTTGTAGACCAGCACAGCTCACTACAACCTTAGTATACCCCTCTTTATTAACATGATCATCACACATCAGGTATGGTTGCGCTAAGATGACTTTTGACATTTCTATAATGGAGATTACTTCAATCCATCTGGATGTTTTGTAATAAAACATTGCAAAGTGAAACATGTGAGTAGGTGCTAACTTCAGCTTCTCGCGTGATATTTTGTCATTAATAAACTTCGCCTTGTTTGCCCCTCCGTTCGCATACATGTCTTCTATAACAAAAGCAGTTTCTTAAGGGGATGTTGAACTAAGTTCCTTGAAAAACCCGTTACTCTGTCAGTCTCTTAATTGTTCTGCTGTGTGTTGAGCCCTCATGCAATAATATAGGTCACATGTATGTAATAGAAAGGATATCAGTATCTCCTCACATACCTCTGCATCAAGCCTAGTATCAGAGATAAAGAAAAGTTAAAAAAAAATTATAATTATTTAAAAGGTCCTTTGGAGAAACTATGCAGCAGGGAAGCCTACCCCTTCTCAAACAATCCATACAGTCTAATGAATAAGTTTTGGTGTGCATCACCATGGATAATTACATAAAAACATTTTGTTTTCGGGAATGAAAAAATTACGAAATCCCCCTGATACACATTTTTAATGATAAGTTTAAGGCATAGCCAGAAACACTCTGACTCCTTGGAGATCATTATGTTTGTCTGAATCATCCAGAAAACTAGTGTCTCCATGTGAAAGGAACACTGTGACAGCAAAACTTATCTTTATCTTCCAATCCATTGTTGCTTCCCTCTTTCAAGTAATTGTTATACAAGTCATAGTATATATAGAAAGCCCTGAGCAAGTCCGAAAATTGAAAGTGATTCGTTGCGTTTTTGCACTGCCAAAAAGGAAGAAATTCTTCATTCATCGTCGTAATGGTTTCCCAGTTTTGGTCCTATTGCGACAAAATGACATCCTTTTGGATTATGTCATGAAATTATGAGGTTGGAGCCATGATTCGCATCTGTCTACCCAAGAGGAGGCAGATGGGGCCAAAGTCACTGCAAGACACTGGTCGTCAGCATTGACATACACTGTACAAATCACGTACAGTTCCGGTGTTGCATGGCCCATATGGAACAGTATTAGGTGTTAATTCTATTTCAAAATTGTAAATTTTCACAGTAACCAGAACTAGATATTTACAGTCTCTCATCTATTACAACACAAGTTAGCGAAATTGGATGGGTTATCTCAAATGTATCTGAAGCAAAGAAAATCCTTTGGACTACTAGAACAATCATAAAACAATGATTTTTTTGTGACAAAATGTTTCAGATCATACAAAGGTTATTTGCATTATGTCCAAATCAGATCTTTTCAGTCGGAACTCTTCTTTTCGACTTCCACGTTCCATTTCTAGGTCGTAAACTCTTCGTCGATTAACCTAATTAACCACCATTTCCCTATTGTCGGTCAAATCGTTCCTCCAGAGAAGCTCTCGGGAGGTCCCCACTATATGATACAGTTTTACGAATATAGACTTCGAAATACGCTATAGAGCCATAGGTGGGGAAAAACGGACAAAAGAACGAAGGTTCCATGAATGAGAATATTATATTCATACTATGAAAAGTGTACACGATAGGCCACAGGTGATACGAAGTAATATTCTAAATGGACAATATTTAGGTATATAATCAATGTACAAATGTTATTTATCTTATAATGGTGTGCAAAAACCTGATTATGTTTCTTTACAAAGAAAAAAAGCGCAAAAACCACTAATTTAACAACGCTTAACATATTTGCAAGAAAATTCATTTGCAAGCATTTCAACTTACAAATAAGATTCAACATGTTCAATGTGTATTCTAGTCTTTCATCACATGAAAGTCAGATGTCGATTTTATATGTTCATTGTATATCAAGGATTAAACATTTAATAAAGTAGATTTAAGGTAAATGTAGATAAAAAGACATGTTTCCAAACTGAATGATGGGTTAACGAGGTTCGATCCTTTTAAGGAGATTTTTCTCTGAGCCTCTAGTCTGAAAAGTTTGCATCGTAGTTTAGTTTTAACAATATAACCGTATTTTACAATGCCAATGAAACTATGTTGATTTAAAAACCCACGATTAAAAGTCAGAAAAAAACAAGTAGGTGAGGAACTATATTTTTGGAAGAAGGATTTTTTTAGAAGGAAATGATAATGTTCTGTTTCAAAATATTTATAGAACTGTTGAGTTTGGCTTAATAGACTTTCATGCTGACTAACTGAGTTATTTTGTGCAATGGGTAATCTTATACAGGCCCCCTTTAACATATTGAATAAACTTTTAATGAATTCTTTCATCATATTTTGGCAAAACATAACAAATTGAAAAAGTCCAGATTTTTGCACAAAAAATATATTTAATGTAATATCTTCAAGAATAATTAATTATTGATCCTTGCTTTTAGTTTTCTTATCTGAATATACACTATCATAATTTTGATCAGTGTACTGTAAATTTACTGAAATTGATACTTTCAAATGAATTTTTTGATTGATTAATTTTAAATGCTAGAAAAATGACATTACAGGAGTGCAAAGATGTAAGAAAGTTGATTATGCGAAGTATCTTAGATAGAAAACGAGGGTTGTCCGGTAAGATCGTGGACAAAGCGTTTTTCTCGGAAAAATAATGGGCGCACTAAGCTGAAATTTTCAGCAAATTTTTATTCATCATATTTACGTGCATCTTAATTTTTTTTAATAAAATATAGACAAAAATAAAGATTTTATTATGCTTGAATGTGCACAGGGTACGGTCCTACGGCGCACGATAAAAAAAACCAGGGGTTCATTAGCGAATACACAAGTATTACTTCGAAATAAAAGTATTAGATAAGGTTGGGGTAAAAAAAAAACATCCTATTTTAATCCACTATCTATTATTTCGTCTTTTGTAAAATGTCAAGGCATTTGCTTGATTTTTGGCAGTTTCCCGAGCATTTGAAATGGGAAAGTGGTAAACGCAACACACGAAAACTGGTGACGTTATGGCGCACCGGAGAGCAGTTCAGTTTGATTTAGATGTACATGTAATGACGATCTAAGAGACTTTAAATGACTACAGAAGAAAAAAATATAAAAACATCACAAGATCTTTAATATACGAGTGGAATGGGAGTTTTCTAAGCGGAAGCTTTTTGATTGGGTCCCCGGGTAGAACAAAACATACGGACAAACAGCTACTGGCAATAGCAAAAGACGCTGTCACTGTAGATCGTCGATGTAAGATAACCTGTTTAGTTGAATGATAGTGAGAGTACTATCCACAACTTACTAATAAATCTTCAGAAGTTCCCATGTGTGTGCGAGATTGATTGGTTCCTCGACTGTTTATGGAGGAATGAAGGGAAAATCAAGTTTGTGCATCAATGAAATCCACGAACTTAAGTGGGTCTTATCTAACTTTTATTTAGCGAAGAAGAAACGTGGCGCTCCTTTAGACACTTTGACGTTATCATCGTGCGCCGTAAGGCGATACCACACATAAAATAAAGTCTCATATTTTGTTTATTTGAGCAGACACAAAGGAAAAAGAGGAAAAAGTTATTTAATATGTGTATGTTTCAATTACATAAATATCATATATATATAAAATGCATTCTACTGCTAAGCACGTCTACGTTTTATCTCTGAAACTGCATGGGCTTGACGTCAAGGTATATACTACCTATGCAAGACCTACAGAAGGTCCATAGAATCTCTTAGATGGCTTTTGACTCTGCCTAAGCTGCCTAAGCTCATCGATCATTAATTGAGAAATAAGGTATCATTTTCAAACATCTATCGGGATATAAATACGGGTTGGTCACGTGATCAAATTCCATAAAGCCTGATGGGTTTTATGGTAAATTTGATCACGTACCAACTGGTATTTATATCCCGATAGATGTTTAAATTACTTATATTTACATTTATGACTTCTTTATAATATATATTTGCCTTGGATTAATCTTAAATGCATGAAATGTTTTATTTTTCAAAACTCAACGGTACATTTTTATCCGTGAAATGTGCGTCAACCTTTTTTGACATCACTGAGAAATAACGTAGAACATTTATGACGTGAGGAACTTGTGTTTATACAGATATAGGTACTCGATACTTGAATAATGTTATATAAAAGAATACATTTGCAAATGTAAATATATGGCTGTATCAGGGGTATAATCCTAACATTTTCATCCCCGAAAATGAAATGTTTTAAGTAATATCTATTTATTTATTTATTTAGATTTATATATTTAGAGTGTATGGATTCTATGGAAAGGGTTAACTTCCCTGCTGTATAGTTCCTCCATATGACCTATTGTTAGAAATGTTCTTTATTCCCGGACTCATATTAAATGTAAATTTTGTCTTATTTATGAAACTAGGGTTGATGCAGAGGTATATGAGGAGATATTGATTTCTTCTCTAATACAAACACAAGACCTACATTATTGTAATATTGGACTATACACAGTACATGTGGAACAATTTTAAACGAGGCTTCCGCTTGACAGAGTCTCATTATTGTCAGTAAAAAGGTTATGTTTATTGCTGACAAAACATCATGCAACACGCTAAACTTAACAGTCATCTAGATATGGGTTAATCTTCTACATTTAGTTTGAAATATTTTATTTCAAAACATCCGTAATAAAGGTTAAGGTTATAGGACAACTATATCTTATGTATGATGATCATGTAGTTAGAGAGAAGTTTACTGGGGGTGGAGCAAAAGACCACTATGTCGTTTGCATATACTAGTATATCAATGAATTAGTCCTACCGGAGCGGTAGACATAGAGAAAAGATTCAATTTAATTTTAATCCCACCGTTTTTGGTCTTGCAGCAACTAAAAAAGTTTTATCAAAGTCTATGAAAATCATAGCTGCTATAAAAAATTGTTGTTTTAAATTTTTTTAGGTCATATATATTGACTACAAATAGACTACAACAAGAAGCATATTTCTCTTTATGAATTTTTAATTTCTATGAACTTTGCCCTGGTGACTAAAACAAAATACATGTAAAGTGGTTTTGTCATTGTGTTTTTTCTCAAGTCAAAATACCACTACGACTAGTCTGATTTCAGTAATAGTACACGTCATGTAGACTACATTACAATAAATAATGCTGGGTAGTGGTTCTTGGTGTCAATAAAAGATGTTTTCATGGTCACTTAAATCAAATAATCTGAAAAATTCTTAAAAAATGCTATTACATGTAACCCTGTTTTTTTTCTGATTTCAATATTTTTGTCCAAAGTATGATGCCTAATTCTATTTTTCTCTTCTTTTTATATTTGCATGGACTTTGTTGTTGACAGGTTTACTAAATAATGATGGATCTGTTAAAAATTCTAAAAGTTTTTCTTGTTCATTTTTAAACCTGTTTTCAATAATGAAAAAAAATTTGGTACGCAAGTAAAGTACATCAGAACTTATACTTTTCAATTCGAAGGATGTGTTGGCATGCTTACTAAGAATAGAATAAATTATTAAGCTCTTCAAATGGCATTCCTCAATAGTGTTGACCTGATTATATTTAAACTTTAACATTAAAAGAAGTTTCTTGTTATGGCTTTTAATTCGACATTTACATATATCATCAGCGTTTTATCAACTAACAATATTCATTTTCATTCCAACGTTCATTCGATATATCCTATCGAACCCGGAATAAAAGACACCACAGAGTATGACACGTCTGTTTCATATCTTGATGTTTTACTAAAAAGACATTGATAGCAAACTTACAACTAAACTTTATGATAAACGTAATGATTACAGCTTTTCTATCGTAAACTTCCCTTATTTATGTAGCAATATACCATTATCACCTACATATGGGGGTTATTTCTTCCAGTTGTTTCGACACGCAAGAGTATGTTCTACGTATGATCAATTCCTAAAAGAGAGTTACTGACAAATAAGCTGATGATACATGGATATTAAGAATCTCGTTTACAGTCAACATTCTTTGGTCGACACAATGACCTTTTTTGCAACTACAATCTAAGGTCGAAATCTTACTTTCTTACGAATTGAATTGTTAGGCCATTATTTTCACACTTAATTGTCTACGGATTTCTCCGTTTACCCGATCATGACTAAGAGCACATGGCGAGTGTGAGCGTTTGACAGGGGATACTCACTCCTCGATAAGTGATCCAGCCTCTATTTTCAGAGGTCCCTCGCTCACAATTTGTATTGATTGGACTTTGAGCATGACTGCTGTTACTGAGCATGCTCCGAGTACGATCAACTTTTAAAGAGAGGCAGGATGTTTCAGGGATGCTCCCGATTTGTATTGTTTCAATGGACTTTTGAGCTTGAATTTTGACGTTATATCCATATTTGATCTCAATCAAAGTCAGCAATTCTAAAATTCCTGGGTCATAATAATTAACTTGTTAGCAAATAGATTTATTTTTCCATTTTTTCTTTATTTTCAAGGTCATACATTTTTTAGAATCTTAATGACAAATTTGCAAAAACCCATGAAGGCCATAACTTTTATAAAAACGGAATATAATACAATAGTATGGTGCCGTGAACTCAGAAAAATTATGTTATTGTTCGGACACATTTTATATATTTTCTTACAAATAAGATAATAGTCCTGACAAGTATTGTTCTTCGCTCGGACAAACAAGATATTTGTGTGGACAAATAAGTCCTTACTTTGGATACATGAATAAACTTAGACGAATGAAATTAAAATTTTTTGAAGAGAATTGTTCGGACAAACTGGATAGTTGCTCGAACAACTTAGAGAATTACATATTTGTTCGAACAGATTTGATGTTTCTACAAGATTTATCATTTCTCTGATAAAGTAGATCATCCAGAAAATCAAAAATAGTACATGTATAAGCACATGGATTAAACTTTGGGCGACTAAATATGGATATCTGTGTTGTAATCAAGTTCTTTTTTATTGATTCTATTCTTGTGTGGTTTTCCGGGGGGGGGGGGGTCATAGAAGTTTTACTTGCAGTTTAGGTTAGAATTGCATGCATCTCCACTTTTGTTTGCTATATACAACGGAAAGGTAATTATTGCTTGTTCTTTCAGTTTTTATGAAAATGTATCAAACTATTTAAAATCACACAATTCTTTTTTTTTTTCGAAATGGTCAGATACTTTTGCTATATGTCCAAAAATTACATATATGTTACACTGTTAAAATCATTGAATTAAAAATGCATGCCCTTAAACGCAACTTGCTTATTTGGTAGATAGACATTATAAACAATTCTCTCTCTCTCTCTCTCTCTCTCTCTCTCTCTTGAATATATGTTTTTTATATCTTCTGAAAAAAAACTCAAGAAAAGTAATGTCATTATTAATTGTATTGATCTGGAATCATTCTTAGATTTTGTTCAAATCCTGACACCGGTGGAAGGGGTTTTCAATGGGCAATCAAATTCTTACATAGAAATATAAAATAAAAAAAAAAAACATTAAAAATCCTCTCAAGAACGGTAAAGGCATGAGTCACCTGCATATGGGGTTTATGTCTCTCAGTTGATTCGATACGCAAGAGCATGCTCTACGTCTGAAAAATTTCTAAAACGAGGCAAGCTATTGACAAACAAGTTGATGAAACAAGGATATTAACAGTCTCGTTTGATGTCATCTTTTCGCAAGTTTTACGGTCGATATAATGACCTTCTCAGCACATACAACCTAGCATTGAGTCAAATGCTGACTGACGTTTTTCATACTAATTGTTAGGCCATTATTTATACACTGAACTGTCTACGGATTTTTTCGGGGGGTTTTCCCGATCATTACAAGGAGCACACGGTGGGTGTGACCGGTCGACAGAGGATGCTCACTCCTCCATGGCACCTGATCCCACCTCTAAATTTTGAGGTCCAAATTTGTATCATTTCATTAGACTTTCGAGATTGAATACTGTTCGTTATTTTCATATTTTATTGTATAAATACAGAAGCATACTCAGAAAGTATAGATTCAGTTTATTTCAAATTCTGGTCTTGGGGGTGGGGTGAATCCAAAATAGAGAATCAGAGTTTTACATAGGTATATATAGGGGAATCTGCTGACGGAGAACTGTAAAGCCAAGTAGTGACTATGTTAAGAGTTGTGGCCCATGGGCTTTTGTCTTTCACTCTTGTAGAGATTACGAAAAGAATTCTTTGCATTTTATAATAATTTCACTTCTACCTTACAAATATAGAAATCACATGAAATCTTAAGTGTATTACTCATACAACTTGTCTGTTTTTC
Organism: Saccostrea echinata; assembly: GCF_033153115.1. Classification (NCBI taxonomy): domain Eukaryota; kingdom Metazoa; phylum Mollusca; class Bivalvia; order Ostreida; family Ostreidae; genus Saccostrea; species Saccostrea echinata. The sequence continues at coordinate 17,421,579 of NW_026889765.1, read as the reverse complement.
AAGCAAAGTAGATAAGTTTTACAGATAAGTGTTTAAAGAGCCAAGAAAGGAAGTCTGCAAATATATTTTACTTAGAGAAAAATATGCATTTTGTTTAATATCACATGACTTTGCACAACAGCTCTATCGACAGCCACGAAAGGGTAGGTTATTTAATGACTTATCTAACATGGAAAAAATATACAGAAACAATCTTAATTATATATGGTTTATATATATTGATATTTTAAATTTATTTAATTTGCAGATGCAGTTGTGGAAAATAATATGCAACACATAGATTATATGCATCCTTTTGATCGACCAGGATTTCACTTGACGTAAGATCCACCTCACTTGTTGGCCTGAGAAACTGAGAGTTTTTTGTTCGAGATGGAGGGTTGGCTGTGAAGAGGTTTGTTATATCAATTTCTTAAACTTTAAAAATTTATAAATTTAAAGTTCAATGTTTAGCTATAGTGTAGTTATATTTCAGTTGTACAATGTTATGTAACATGTTTATCTGAGCACAAATTAATCAGTCAGGGTTCTTTATAAGGGATATAGATACAGATACAGATACAGATGATTTATTGCCATTCAAGGGCCCCGAGAGGCATAAAACAATGAGACATGTTAAATTAAGCATGGTAGTAAACAGATTTGTATAAATACAGCATATATAATTTTCCTTGTACTCTGTCTGAGTAAAATGATTTGATAATAATTTTCCTATTACTCTTCCTGAGTATAATTACTCTGTATATAGTTAGGAGTCAGTTTAAATATCAGAGTTTTACTGGGTGCTACAGTATGTTTAAAGGACTAAATGTGACTTGGTAACCCGTCACCGCTCATTCTTCCTATTAATATAGTGAATCAAGCGCCTCGATCTAATAAGACCTACTACTTCCTGACTCCAAAATTAATTCCAAAAATACCACTACCGCTGGTGAGCTAATTCCAATTCCTATCCTAGCATTACTTCGTCAACTATTACGTCTACCATTTGCCTTCTAACCGCACTCTGCAGACTTCACAGCAATTCTGCCTCAGCTACCAGCTGCACTGACTTATACACCCTTGGGACAGTTCATTTCCAAGGGATGTCAGGTTATTCCATTTTCATGGACGTGTTCTATTACGTTTCACTTATTAGTAATTTTAATTTTAATAACTGGGAATTGAGGGTGTCCTTGTAGAAGATAAAATTTATCTAAGTCTAACATACAACTAGGTCAGAGAATTAGAATCTTGACAGAACTTGAAATAATTCCACAGCCTACAGACTTTGCTTGCTGACATTGGCTGGTACGGAAAAGAAGAATCCAACATGTCTATAATGTGTTGTACTTCTTTAACAGAATTTTGATTTCAAGAAGATATACGTTTGGTTTTCGTGCCTTGTCGGCTACATTGAGAGAGTGAGTGAACATATATTTATTAAAAGAAAAAGTAAGGTATGTCACTCGTCAGCTTTTATGAAAATTTCGGTCTGAACTTTTTATTTCAAAACTATTCATTACATTTCAATTTTAATAACATATTTGAATTAAACAATGCAAATAATACAATATTCAATTAAAAAAAATGCTCACAAAGTCATAAAGAAACGATATTTATTGGGGAATATTTCTTGTGGTGGAAGGATATTAAGAAGCATATTCTTCAAATCTACACATGTACACTTAATATCGTGGAACTTTAGACCCACATATTTTAACTCAGAGAATATTTTCCGCTATTATATGCTAGGAATTCTATTTTTAAAACAAATTTTACACATTCACTCAACAGACTTTGCCAAAAAATGAAAATGTATAAAAGAAGTCTAGATAAAATTTACACTGTGTTTTTGTCTGAAAATCGAGTATTTTGACCAATATCTCAAAATTTACATCACTGACCAGAACTTTTCCCTTCATAATTTTAAACTACAGGGTACTTCCAACCGATTAGCACTAAAGTCATTAAACGTTTGATACAAGAAAATATTTCATTGCCTTTTAGATTTTTAATACCCCATCTATGATATTTTTTTAAGTTCAATAAGGTCATATTATAATTTATTAATTTGTATGATATGTTCAATGATACATATGTCAGACTATTTTACGTAAAAAAGATTATATTTATTGCCATGATTACATAAATATGAAAATGATTAACCAAAGAGTCACAATTTAAGTGCAAAAAGGTCAAATTAATTGCACCGTTGCTATAGAAGAACCTATTTAAAATATACTTCTCAAAAAATCCTTGATACAACTAAATTCATGAGTGACATACCTTAAGTTTGTCTTGGGGCCTAGATTCGACGGGACATGACCTTATTAAATTATTACAGAAATAAAGTGGACTAACGCTCATAATTAACAGTTTCTCCAACTTATTCTTTTATAGATAAAAGGATGGCTTCATCAAATATAAGACAAGGACATTACCTAGAATGTGATATTTGTAAAAGTCCTGTCATCTTCACGTGCAAGAAATGTGTCGTTAAAATATGCAGCGTATGTGTAGGACTGCACATGCTTCTCAAACCCGAAAATGGTCATGATGTTACAAAATACAACAAAAAAAAGCAAACTCGAAGGTGGAGAATGCCTGAACCACCCCCAGCAACACTGTAGCGCCTTCTGCAATAATTGTGATATTCCTATATGTGTCTTATGTGTATTAAACAAGCACAAGACATATGATATTATCGAATTATCCGAGAAAGTCGATAAATTATCCGATTTCATCACGAAAGAAAATAAGCTACTACAGTCCATGCAATCAGAATTGGAAAGGATTTTGGAACATATAGGTAAAAGATCGGCAGCACTTCGACGTGTATACAAACAGAAAAAAGATAGGATTTCATCACATGCCAAAAACTGGCATAAGGAGATTGATAATACAGAGAAGGCATTGCAGAAGGACCTAGATGAATTGCAAGAAAAGCATGCAGGAGTATTACTAAAGCAAAAAAAGAATTTGAAGAAATACTAAAGAAATTGAAAAATCTTAAACAATCAGTCGTTAGCTTGGTAAAGTCCAAAGACGTCTCTGGTTTAATGGAACTTAAGCTTGAACTTGAGAATCAACAGGTGCCCAGCTTTATAGAAGAAACACGGCCGGCATTCTTCCAGCCTTGCAAGTTTAATGAAAGTTATACAACATCGTACTTCGGTTACATAGAGACACTAGAATCGTACAAACTAACAATTGACAATCTAACACAACAAGATCAAATCTCTTCACCACTACAAGCTCTAGATATACCTACAGTTCTGTTTACCTTTGATACAGCGTTTCCTGCCAACAAAGAAAACAACAACCGGCTGTATGACATAGTTCCCCTTGGTCATGACAGAGTTTGGGCAGGTGGAAACAGTAATGAGCTCAATCTTTTTGCCCTCAAGGGCAGTCTCCACGACACTGTCACTATTACGTGTTTTGGTATGTACCTGACCCTTCATAGTGGACACGTGGTGTACTCTGATACAAATGATAAGACCGTAAAGAAGATTATAGACGGTAAGGCGAATACGTTGTTCTGTATCGGGGAGTGGGAACCTTACGGTGTCACCTGTACCGCGGCACAGGATTTCCTGGTCTGTCTCCGGACGACAGATCAAACAGAGTCCAAGGTGATAAGGTACAGCAGTTCCGGTGACGTGCTGCAGGAAATCCAATACGACTCCCAGTACCAGCCTCTGTTTAAGTGTACTGTTTACGTGGTGGAGAATGGTAACAGCGACATTTGTATAGCTGACTACGATAAAAAAGCCGTCATGGTCGTTGACAAGTTTGGAATATTCAGGTTCTCCTATATAGGGAACAAAACATACAAGGAAAACTTCATACCTACCTCCCTAACTACAGACAGCTTGCATCACATCATCATCACTGACTATTTTAACGACAAGATTCACATGCTGGACAGGGATGGTCGATTCCTGAGGTATATCATTCCTTATCAGGGAATACGGGATCCGCGCGCCGTGTGTGTCGTAAGGGAGGGGGAGTTGATGGTGGGGGAAAGCATAACAGGAATGATCGAGAGAATAAAGTACTTACAATAAGAAGGAAGTCTGATGACAATAAATCTACTTGAAGTGTGATACGAGTTCTATATTCCATTACTAGTACCTTAAAGCTGAACATGATTCGTAAAAGGAAGAGAGTTACCTTTGCCTGCCATATTAGATTTCTCAAGACCGTCGATCTCAAGCCACTATATAAGCCTCCGCTTTGTACAAAGTTCAATGTATTTTGCTTCACGAACTAAACCAGAAAGGATTTCTCCTTCATTGTCATTGTATTACACTTGGGGGCGATAAAAATGACTTCTGTTTGATACTGCCAAAAAGGTTACCAAATATATTTGATATCAAATGCACAGGTCAATTTGAAAAAGGGAAATACAATGTAAACACAAATGCACGTTCCATGAAATAAAATGTAAACAAAGAGGACAATGTAAAAGACATACATGTACTACTCGTAGCACAAGGTAAAAGCAATCAAGTGAAACAAATTCGAAGGGTTTATATACCCCAGTGCTGACATAATGATAGGAAAATTAAAGTGGCTTATGCCTATTTACGAGTCGTGTTCAGCTTTAATGAATTGAAAATAATGTCTCTTATAAACAGATATCGACGTAGCAGTTATCTAAACATTCTGATTTGGTCTTTCCACCTTTCTTTGGAGAAACCTATTGATATTCTTCTTTTTTATTATTATTAGGTCTTTCCACGTTTCTGTGGAAAGACCTATTCAAATGTTTATATTTATTACAGAAAGGTGGAAAGACCTACTAGTATTGATTTTCTTCTGTTTTCAGGTCTTTCCATAGAACCTTTGGTTTTCTTGTTTTTTACTAACCTTTCTGTGGAAAGACCTATTGAATTTTTTCTGTTTATTATTATTTATCCTCCACTGAATTTTTGCTTTGGGGATTATCGATTTTGTTGTTGTTGTTGTTTTTTTTTTTTTTGGCTTTTTAAAGGTCATTAAAAATTATGAAATTATGAAGAGTTTTGACGCATTGACTATGAACTTTGACCCCCTTTCAGAGTTCTTGCCCCTTGCACGAAAAACCTTGTTATTGCTACTCCTTCGAATCCGTAGAAGGTAGAGAAACAAAACCTTCACCGATGTCTTCAAGTACTTGAGAGAACTTTTTAATCTATTCATTGCGAAATGATTCGTCGAACCCTTTAATGAGTTATTGCCCTTAAAAGTTATTGTTAAAAAAAATTAAAACGATTAATCGTAAAGACATGGAACCAACTGCATTGCAGTCTTCATATTTTGACCTTTAATTTTGTTCAAGGTCACTCTTAATTTAAGAAATTATGCTCTTTTTTATCTCTTTTGTCTTACAACATATGATTTATGCCAATTGCACGTATAATATGTCCATTTTAAACTAATTTCGAAATTCTCTTCTCCCCTAAACCTGACCTGTTTAAAAGTTATTGCCCCTTGTGCGAAAAAAGTTGCTATCGATTCTCCTCTGAAACTGTAATCGTACTCTTAGAGTTACAAAACCTTCATAAGTGTGTTCAACTGTGTAGACTTTTCAATCTATTCATTGCAAAAGGATTCATCAACCCCTTGAAATAGTTATCCTCGAATGTTTTTGATGTTCACGAATAATTTTAAAAAATTCAAAACAGCAAGTCATCTAGACACCGGGCTAACTGCATTAGATTCATTAACATTACATCTTGAAATTAAGGTCAAGGTCAACGGTCAAGGTAATTCAGAATATTTGAAATAAAGCTTTTCATATTTCTTTTGTCATTTTATATACAATATATATATCTTTTAACCTTTAATGTCCTTTTAAATCTATTTTTTAAGATTTCATTCTTGTGACCTAAGATTCATACATTCAAAAGTTATTGATATATATTGATTGATTGTATGTTGTTTTACGTCCCATTCTAGAATTTTTCACTCATATAGAGACGTCACCATATACCGGTGAAGGGCTTCAAATTTTGACCTTTACTCGGCACTCAGGGCCATTGAGCAGTGAGGGATCTTTATCGTGCCAACGCCTACCGTGACACGGGGCCTCGGTTTTTAAGGTCTCATCCGAAGGACCCGCAACTTTCTCTTCAAAGTGCCGAGAGCATGGCGAAGGAACAGTTGCTACCCATTTTTTATCGACTTAGGTTAGTCGCGGCCGAAATTCGAACTCACAACCTCCCAATCACGAAGCGACTGAGCTACCGTGAACGGTAAGAGTATCATTATATTGAAACTTAAGGATACACAAAGGAAACGCAGCCTAATTTATACGGGACATTTTTTCTGTGACATGACACAAATATAAGAATTCCTTCTCATAATATGCAAATGTAGACTGTATAAAAGTATCAGACTACATCAAAACTTACCACTGCATCCATTTTATTCATTAGTTATTTATCACTAGGTAAAGTTAAAAAATTATTTATCTTTATACAGAGTGTTATTTACAGATACTTTATAGATCATTTGTTCCAATGTGTAACCTCTGATTAATGTCATTATATAAATAAATCATTAGCGAGAGAGTATATAGGGTCTATTTTTCCGTGTTTTATACACAGGAATAGTATGTTTGACATGGAGGAGCTTCGTTTTATCGCCTTTCGGAAGAGCATACAAGATAACTTTTGTTTTTTTCGTGAAATGTGAACGTAACTTAATAAACATAAAATTCATTGTAAAAGACACACATATTTCAGCTGGCGATACAATACTGGAATTTGAACTAATTACATGTAAATGCAAATTCTTTTTAAAGCAGTAGCACTTCCCAGAAACATTAAGATACACTGAATGAAATATGGAGATAACGAACAGTATTCAAGCTCAAAGTCCATTCAAACAATACGCGGCTATGTTAAGGCTGTCCGAAGGCTTAATATGCATTAGAAATTCGCTATTATATTTTGAGCTAGATTTTGATTTCAATTTATAATCTATATATATACGTGCAGTAAATTTGTGAAGAGAGTTTAATAAGGTATTGTGAAAAAGCAAATTTTTTATGTCACATGACTGTGTTGATCACGTGACGGACACTTATAAATTTTCTTGATTGTTACACAAAAATCCCATCGGCACAAGTGAAAAACAAAATTATTGAAAACAGTTTGTTACATAAGTCATTTAAATCGGGTATAAATAAAGTGAGGGGGCAAGTCTGAGTTTTACTTCTTAAAAAAATGTTTCACGAGAAATTTAACTTACCCGCATACAAGAGGGCATTTTCCACTCTTCATCGCAATTTGCACAAAATAGGATAAATTACATACGATCCCTCGGTAAAATTCAGTTAGAAGACACACTTCTCTAGTAGATTCACATAGAACATCTTCAGTTTATCTTTATCAATCATTTAAGTCAGTCTAATATATGCATGGTTTATAAATTCTTACTGTCTACAGACGTGTAAGGGGGGGGGGGATTCATATTCATTTTTTGTACATTATTGTTTGAATACGTACATTATCAGAAAGAGAAAAGAATAAAGATATTGCATTGCAAATAAATCACCATCATAACAGCACATAGAAACTTTAACCAACAATTCAGACACTTGATTTAAACATCAACGTCGAAATAAAATCAACATGTCATGGGAAGGAATGTAAAAGTTATGACACTATCCCTGTCATGACTGCTCAAGTTTGCTATGACTTGACGTCATATTTTATTATGACGTCATATCTTGGTAGTTCAGAGAAGTAATAACGGCTGGTACACTGTGATATTCATTGGACAGCCTAGCCGCGTACAAATCCGAAGCAGAGCAAAAACGGACCTCCAAAAACATCAGAAGTGGGATCAGGTGCCATGGAGTAGTGAGCATCTCCTGTCGACCGGTCACACCCGCCGTGTGCTCCTTGTCATAATCAGGAATAACGGAAAAATCCGTCGACAATTCAGTGTGTAAATGATGGCCTAACAATTAATATGAATACCATCAGTCAGCATATGACTTAATGATAAATTGTGATTGCTGACAATGTCACTCAGGTGACCTATTGCTATCTGTTTTTGTCCGTCGTCGTTCGTCGTGCGTCGGTCATTAACTTTTGAACATTTTCAGCTTCTTCTCTCGCACCGTTAAACCAGTTTCAAACAATTTTGGCAAACAGCATCAGTGGGTGAAGGGGTACAGAAATTGTGATCTTCATGGTCCCTGCCCCCTGGAGACTGAGGGGTAGGGCTAAAACCTTCAAAATTTGTGCTATCTTTAAAGATCTTCTTCTTTACTCCTGGACGTCAAGCAGTCAAACTGTTGGCATGATTGTAATAAGCAATAAGCCCTTTACCAAAATTGTGAAATTCACGGTCCCAGGAGTAGGGGATCTGGAGTGAGGGTGGGGTTCAAATGATCATATTATGAAAATGCATAAATTCGTTAAAAATCTTCTTCTCTTCCACTGTATACAAAGCAGATAAACTGGGTGTATGGTTATGATGATCAAGAGTGCCTCTTCTAAAATTGTGAAACTTCTGGCCACAGAGTGAGGGGTTCTGGTTTTAGGGTGGGGCTCTATTGATTATATAGTGAAAATGCATTAATTTTTTGAAAATCTTCTCTGCTCCTGGGTATTATACAGACTAGCTATGTACACAGTTATGATGAGCAAGGGTGCCTCTTGCAAAATTGTGAATTTCATGACCCCTGGGTCAGGGGTCTGGTTTTAGGACGGAGCTCCATTGATTATACAGTGAAAATGCATTAATTCTTTGAAAATCTTTTTCTCTGCTAGTGGGTATTATTTAAACAAACTAAGTGCATGGTTATAATACGCAAGGATGCCTCTTCCAGATTTGTGAAATTTATGGCCCCAAGGTCGGGGGTTCTGGTGAATGTGTGGACTCTACTGATTATATGGTGAAAAAGCATAATTTATTTGAAAACATTCTTTTCTGCTACTGGTTATAAAGCAAAGAAACTAAGTGTACAGTTATGATAAGCAAGAGTGCTTCTTCCAGAATTGTTAGTTTCATGACCCTGGGTCAGGTGTTCTGGTGTAAGGGTGCAGCTCTATTGATAATATAGTGAAAATGCATTAATTCCATGAAATAATGCTGTCTACTGCTTAGTGTTGAGTAAATACACAAAGTGTATAGTAATGATGAGCAAGATTGCTTCTTACAATTTATTAAAACTTGTGGTCCCAGGGTCAGGAGTTCTTGTGTTTTTCTTGGGGGGGGGGGGGGGTCTCTATTGATAATACAGCGAAAATGTGTTTATATATTTGATTATTCAATAATATTACTAATTCATAATTAGGTTGATGAGGATACGTCTTCCAAATTTGGGAATTTCATGACCCTGGGTCATTGGTTCTGGTGTTAGGGTATGGCTGCATGTGTTGAATATGTAGTGAGAATGCATTATTTCTTTGAAAAGTTTTGCTCCTGGGCATATCGGAGTCAAACAGTGTAAAAGTTTTAATAAGCAAGGGTATTTTTACCAGATTTTTAAACATATGGACATTTGGTGAAATGTTTTGGTCCTGGCTAGGGTTCTATTAATTTGTATTCTACTGAGAGAAGTTATTCCTCTTTGCCATTCACTTTTGATAATTAATCACTGTAAATGATGTATTTGGAAGGTTAATAGAATAAGTGAATTATGCAAGAATTTTTATTGTATAATACAAAAAGTACTGTTATAGTTTTAATGATCAGGTAGACTTGTAAATAATAGATAAATTAAAATGAGACAAAAAATAACATATCTTATTAATTGATCTTCAAAGACCAAGAGAGGCCAATATAAGAGGTTTATGATACGGCGTTAAAAATAGTACAGAGGCAATCAATAGTTTGTTAATAGTCTGCATGGTGATAGTCATAAAAGGGGGATAGATTAGAACTTAATTTATGCTTTGTTACTTTATACTTGACTAATTATTTTCTTGATCCTGATCATCCTATTTCTCTTGCTTTTGTGCAACAAAGCTTCATCTATCAGTTTATTTTAAGGTTTTCCATCCCTAATAAGCCTAATTCTCTATCCTTAAATATCCATCATGTATATAATACTCTGATATTAATTAAAGGCATTTTACAGTAGAAAAGGATTTACCAAGAGATAGCTTCAAAAATGTAATTAAGCAAGCAGTACATTTGTAACTAATTAACAGAAATTTCATTGAAGTCTATGGAGACAAGTGATTTTTTTAAAAATAAAAATTCAAATAATAAGAATATCAATAAATACTTTGGTGGAAAAATGCGTTAAATCATAAGAAATAGAATGACAATTGAAAACATTTTTTTTATCGTAAAGATTTTTTAAAATTGGTTTTTATTACTTAAAAAGAGTGAGATAACTCTTCAACAAAGGTAAAGGTCATAAAATAGGACATGTTCCATATTTACATGCTAATAGTAATAAATGGGAATTATGTCTAAATATACTGAGTATTCCACCATCTGTTGTGCATTCAAATTCATTGAATCTGAGGCTGTTAGGGATGGAATACGTTAAACTCTATGGATCTTCTAAATTGTTGTATTATACTCAGGTGACCTTTAAGGCCCTTGGGCCTTTTGTTTTTGAAAAAGCAGCTGTCAATGATGTCAAAAAGCCTGGACTTTAATTTATCGTGGGGAATAGTTGTATACATAGTTGATAAGTGGTAAGTTTTTTTTTGTTATTGATTTTGGTAAAATTTTGTGATTTCAAATTTTCCAAAAGTTCCTTCGAATTTTTAAGTATCCACATCTGATTTACATCACTTCTCGAATATATTGTTGCACAATACTCATGGAGTCTCCATTCACAGCTGTTAATATTTCAGTGAAGAGTAAAGAGAGAGGCTTGGTAGGACATTTACTGGACCAGCTACGCATCTTTGTTTGTAAGGATTTTCATGAAGTTAAGGAATCCAATATAAATATGGTATTTCAAATTCATTTTGGTTGTTGGGAATATTAAAAATATTCAAAACTGAAACATGATTTTCCAGAATTTCCTCTTTAGAAAGGGAGCTATGGGTATAAGTAAGATTGCCATTTGTGTTTATATTTTAGTGAAGAGTAAAGAGAGAGGCTTGGTAGAACATTTACTGGTACCAGCTACGCATCTTTGTTTGTAAGGATTTTTATGAAGTTAAGGAATCCAACATAAATATGGTATTTCAAATTCATTTTGGTTGTTGGGAATATTAAAAATATTCAAAACTGACACATGATTTTCCAGAATTTCCTCTTTAGAAAGGAAGCTATGGGTATAAGTAAGATTGCCATTTGTGTTTATATTTTAGTGAAGAGTAAAGAGAGAGGCTTGGTAGAACATTTACTGGTACCAGCTACGCATCTTTGTTTGTAAGGATTTTTATGAAGTTAAGGAATCCAACATAAATATGGTATTTCAAATTCATTTTGGTTGTTGGGAATATTTAAAATATTCAAAACTGACACATGATTTTCAAGAATTTCCCCTTTAGAAAGGGAGTTATGGATATAAGTAGGATTGCCACTTGTAGAATTAAATCCAAGTTCTTCTTAAATATCATTTCGTAAGTTCTATGGTCGATACAATGACCTTGTCAGCAAATACAATTTATCATTGAGTCAAATGCTGACTGACGTTTTTCATACTAATTGTTAGGCCATTATTTACACACTGAATTGTGGATGGATTTTTCCGTTATATCCCGATTATGACAAGGAGCTCACGGCAGGTGTGACCAGTCGGCAGGGGATGCTCACTCCTCCTTGGCACTTGATCCCACCTCTGATGTTTGGAGGTCCGTGTTTGCTCCGCTCCTATTTTGTATTGTTTAATGGACTTTTGAGCTTGAGTACTGTTCGTTATCTCCATATATTTCACAACCAACCTCTAGTTGTGATGTCATATAGTTAAAATAATGAGCCTAACAAAAACAAAGCAATGTTGTTACCTGCTTTGTCAGCTTGGACCAGTACATACTGATCGTGTAGTCTATCTAATGAAATAATTCATCATTTATTTCCTTAGATAATATTGAATTTCCTTTTGCTATTGATATGTTATTGTGACCTCCAAGCAGTACACATTGTTTACATTTATAACGTGACTGCCAAATCAGGTGATCAAACTAAATTCAATACAACGTGGGATATACTATGCAGGGTTCTCCACAAGGGATTTTACCATGCATATATGGCGGCCCGCCATGGTTAAATTTATGTGCGCCATGGTTAAACGAGCTGCGCCATGGTCAAAATCGGCGGCCGCCATGATTAAATTTACATGTATATTGCATTTCAGTATAAACACCTACTTTCTAATGACTTGAGTAGTTAATTGTGTTAATACTACGACTGGCATGCACCTCCCTCTTGAGAGAAAGCACACTGTGCTAATCAAACACGGTCGTTGATCGGCGAATATGCTGTGAAGCGTGATAATTGAGAGTCAATCAGTTGGGAAATTCCAACGTGTTCACTATATGATAAAAGATTTACAAAAAATAAAAGACTCAGTAACGTAACGATGTCTAACGTGATAATCAAATTTCTCTGGGCAGAAAGAATTTTATTTTTCAAATTTTTTTGTTCCTTTGTTTTAAATCAATTGCTTGCTTTGTTTTTAATATTTATCTTATCTTTTTCATAAAATGTACATGAACACCGAACCCTTTAACTTTTAGAATTACCTCCCGTTTTAATGATAAGTCGCGTGGCTCTAATTTTAGCACGAGAGCACGTAGAGAAGTAAACAATGGAGAAAAATTGGTGAGAAATGCACTGTAGGGAAAAAACGTTAAAGTTATGCCCCTTTTATATTGAATTTGGATATTTATACCATTTGTAGCGTCAGCAAGTTTTCAAAGACCATGCAGTTAACTACACCTTCATCAGTTTGAATCCTATTTAAATGAACTTGTCATACAACAGGCAACATTTTAGGCAAAAAAATATATCCCTGTTTCCTGCCCCCCCCCCCCCCCCCCCCCCCAAATAGGGTAGGTAGGTAGGAAAAAAATATTTTACAGAAAAATTTTATTTTCGAAATTGATGAATGCACATGTTATAAAAAGAAAGCCATATATTCTCAGTGTACAAAACAAGTTTGTTAAAACTGAACACAATTCCTAAAAGGAATTTGGTTGTCATATTCGATTATTCACTGGCTATGACTTGGTCACTGTTCAGTGTAATCATGCAGTTGTCATCAGTCTTTGAATGTCTTTGAGATTATAAACATTTACTTTATATATTTTTATTATTATTTAATTAATACTGTAATATTTATTCTATATACAAGTACATGTAATTAAAAGATAAATTCATAAATCCTGTGTTTATTTCATTTCAAGTTCAAAAGATTGAATAACAACACTACTAACCAATTGACAGGACAATTATTGAAGCATAAAATAAAAATATGCATTTACATGCATTTTTTTTTTAATCAAGACATTAATAAGGATATGTTTTAAAGAAATGTAATAGGTATGAATCTAACTGTCACATGTCCAAGAAATATTATAGTTTGGAGGTATGGATTTTTTTTCTACTTGGATTGTGTTAATGTTTGTGTTTAATTATTTGGTAAACAAATTAAAATACTTTTCTAGGGAAAGGGGGGGGGGGAGTGGTCACTTGGAAAATAATTGTAGAGGGCATGAAACTAACTTTCATACTTTTTTGTTTCTTAGCCCAATAATTCTCACATACATGTATCATCCCCCTTTTTTGGACAATGCAAATTGACTGCTGACTTTATTAAAATCAGCAGTCTTGTTTTAAGTATTTTATTCATCAACTACGTTTTTTTTTCTACTTTCGGTTCTAAAATACGATACCGATATAAATTATTTAATAATTTAGAAGTTAAAGCTGAACACGACTCGTAAATAGGCATACGCCATTTTCGATATTACTATCTATAATATCAACACTGGGGTGTACCCTTCGCATTCGTAACACCTGACTGCTTTATTGTCACGGGTATCGGCGTGGAATGGCGACCCGTGTTCGTGCTGGTTATCTTGCATTACTTTTGTTTACATTTTATTGCAGTTTTGGTGTATTTGTGTTTGTTTGTGTACAGCACTAACCTGTGCAACATTTGTAAGTCTCTCTGGTATCCTACTCTCCCGCATTAGAAGAAGACAGTTATTTTTTGTGGCTACCCAGTGCTGTACAGCATACGTCCGTCTACACCGGTGACGATTGATTACACTGAACAGTGACTTGAAGTGAGCGGCTCTATATATATGGGCCCTCAGATATAGCGAGAGACTTATCGAATATGGCGGACAAATCCTTTTACGAATTATGTTCAGCTTTAATCTTTGACATTGGGCTAATTCGTGCGTAATCAATCAATGCTTTCAATTGATGTTTTCTCACGTTTTCTCCTATACCCTAACAGCCTGAGGCATGATACTTGGTCAGGTGGCTGTGTGCGTTCAAGCGAGAAGTGATTTCCTGTCCTGGGTTCACACCTTTGTATGCATTAAATATCAGCATGCACTGAATAAACAGAGCAGCTTGTCAATCTCGCCAATGTTGGGCATATTTATTTCATCTTGGTGAGGAAAAAGGGCATGCATGGCGCTGGAAAAAAGATTCAAATCTGTTATGGAAGAAATCTGATACTCAGAATTTTTATCGCTTGGGTTCAAATCCCAAGAAATCCTTAATTTTTTTTTTCACCAAATAATATTTTCCCAGAAAAGTTTTAGTTTGTTATAATTTCATACCTTTCAATAATTAGAACTTAAGTCTAAATAGTGAGTTCATAAATTGATTTTTATTCACATAAAACTATGGGCATTTTGCACGCCTTCTTCGACCATCTCCTTTAAAATAATTACCAGGTACTCACAATTATTGTCTCAATAGCCAAGACTATAGAGAATAACATTTAATCATTCGTCATCATTCTTTATGTGTGATAATCCTTTACCTTTTCTTTATTTATAAATCATCTTTTAAACATGAATTTTGTCATGTATGTATATGATAAAATTAGACACAAAGTTAGTATATTCATTGTAAGTTTTTGATTCTTGGATGCAGTTAATATTTTCCTTTCTTTATCTTTAAAATTACTCATTTTATATTTATTAAAAAATGAATAGGCAGAGATATAGTAAACAACTTAATTCTAGTATATTTTTAATTTTGAGTTGTATGAATTTTTTTAACAGGACGTCTTTCTTACAAAACCAGGAGGACGCAAGTTCACCAGGAACCAGTAATAAATATTTACGTTAACCCTATATCTGACTGATATCATGTCAATCTTATGGATAACAAATATTTACGTTAACCTTATAACTGACTGATATCATGTCGATCTCAGGGATAACAAATATTTACATTAACCCTATATCTGACTGATATCATGTCGATCTCAGGGATAACAAATATTTACATTAACCCTATATCTGACTGATATCATGTCGATCTTAGGGATAACATAAGAACACAAAACAGTAGAAAATCACTGATGAAAACAAAATTTAATGATCAGCCCATAACATTTACGAACATACGTACATTGTATTAATTACTTGATTACATAGATGTAACATACTTTTTATGCTAACGGACATTAACAGAGTAACTATATGATATAATAAATTTATTATAAAGCTAATAAATAGTCTATGATAAAAAAAAAAACTACTAAAAGTCTAGAAAATTTTAGCGTTCAATATCATGGCGTTTTATTGAACGCTGAGTTTGTATTACGTACATGAGTATGCCCGAAACATTCCGAATACGAGAGTTCAATATCGAACGCCCTTTTGTTAACAAAAAATGTCGTCTGGTCAACCTCTCTAAGGTTAATTTACGATAGGTAGTGGTAGCTAGGTAAGATGTATTTATTTTCACGCAAAATTTAAATTATTAATTAATAATTTAGTACGTACTAGCCTCAACAAAACCCCAATAAGCATATCATAACGCTTGGTAGGGTCATTGGAATGATGCGATATTGAACACTTACAGGACAGAAGTTAATTTAAATACCGATACTGAAAATTCTTATTTATTTACGTTATTTAGTTAAAATAATTAATGTAAATCAATCGGAGATGTTTTAGCTATATGATAAAAGATTTATTAAACTTACATGTATATTAGCGAAAATTGACACTCGTTGGCTGTACAAATGCACTCGCAAGCTCGTGCATTTGTACAGCCAACTCGTGCCAATATTCACCAATATAAGTTCAATAACCCTATAAAATTACAGCATGATAAAGACACTCTTTAATTTTCAAATGAGTCGTCCAGACATCCATAAATAAATAATACGTAGGTGAAGGCTGTTATGTTATAAATAGTAAATACAGTGAGAAAAAAAATCAATGAAACACCGATATAATAAATGAGTTTGATACACCATTTAATTTTTTATCTCAACCCCATTTAAAAAAATGAGTGACAATGAGTTGCAGTAATCTAAAATAACTTTAATGTAACACATTCATACATTCGTTAGAAGGGATGTTGTTTGAATAAATTCTGAAAACACACAAGTACACATATAAACAATAATTTTCATGACTGTCTTTTTTTTTTTTTTTTTTTTTTTTTTTTTTTTTTTTTTTTGCAAATTCACTGAAAAAAGGTCCACTGAAATACCAAAAAGATTTTTAGAAAATGCTAAACAGTAGACAAACAGCGACTAAATTGTTAAAATACACTGTACTTATGATATATAGTAGTCAGTGACTAGAGTACAAATACTTATGATACTGTTAACAACCAACAATAGTAGTCAAACAGTTAGTACAGTATAAAAATACTTATAATACTGTAAACAACCGCTTATAGAAGTCTAACAATGACTACGGTAGAAAAAAAAACAGTGAATACAGTAGACAAAATGTGACAACAATAGACAATCAGTGACAACAATAGAGAAACAGTGTCTACAAAAGACAGTGTCAATTACAGACAAACAGTGACTTCAATAGATAAAAAGTGACTACAACAGATAAACAGTGACAGCAATAAATAAATATTGACTGCAATAGACAGTGACTACAATAGACAGTGATTACAAAAGAGGAACATGACTATAGTGGTGAAAAAGTGACTACATTAGACAAAGTGTGATTAAAGTAGACAAACATGGACTACACTGTAAAAGTGACTACAGTAAAAAATGCTTATGAAACTGTAAACAACCAAATACAGTAAACAAACACTAACTACAGTAGACAAATAGTGACTACAGTAGACAAACAGTGATTACAGTAGAGACAAACAGAGACTACGGTAGATAAAACGTGACTTCAATAGACAACCAAAGACTGCATTATAAAAATACTTTTGATACTGTAAAGTACATTCTACAGTGGTCAGACGTGGCTACAAGTGACTACAGTAGAAAAAAAGTGACATAAGAGGGCAAACAGTGACTACAGAAGTCAAACAGTGTCCTACATATTAATAATATTTATGATACTGTAAATTACCAACTATAATAGTCAGTGACTACAGTACAAATACTTATGGTACTGTAAACAGCCAACTAATTTAACCCTCAAACAACCAAATTCCCCCCCCCCCCCATCCCCTCCCCTCACCCCCCCCCAAAAAAAAAATGATTTCACAGAAATTCAAAATTTATGACAAGATATATCATGGGAGAACTAAAAATGAATTGATTAAAATGCTAATTAGCAACGTCATAAGCCCCAGCAATACAAGTAACAAAATAATCGGTCAACATGAGGACTATCTATACAGAAATACATTCAGTTATGAAACAGGTTTCACACGAAGCAGAAACGTAGTCCTCTGACAAGTTTCTTCTATTCGTCGAGGGTGAATAATTAACGTCTTCCATCAATTAATATTCATGACATTTTTTTAAACAATAATTTTGTTTTAAATTGTCATGGTCCTTCATGTTGTTTGAATTTCTGGTTAAAAAAGTGTACTCATAGTTTCCAATTTTACAATACTTACGGACTAGCTTTATTCACTCTGTCTTAAGATTAATCGTGGGAACAATAGCTTGTGAGGACCCCGATTGTTGTAAGTAGGAACAGAAAAAAATATTTCTATTTGTTTTATTCCGTTCAGACAATGTTTTATTCCAGTAACAAAATATGTTGATTACTTGAAAACGACATTCAGTAAATAGAAAACAATACAGGACTGGATTAAGAATAGGATTAATTAGTGCCATTAGGTAAAATATCATTCTGAGCCTTGCCAATAACCCCTCCTCTGGCTCCTCTTTAATAGCGCTCACCATGTTCGTAACAAACATTGGAAAAGTTAAAAGCACGAAACATCCCGTGAACAGAGATATCTTTATTACACACCTTTTGTTTCCTAGGGATGTTTGAAATTTCTTTGTAGCATTCTTCGTGACGCATTTGATGACGTAACAATACTCCAGAAGGTTTATGGTTATAAGTCCAAAAATAACAAAAAGTGACCATTGAAATGGATCCCTATCTGTCAACGAAGTTTGTATATGACAGTTGTTTTCCAGAATCGGCAAATGTATGGCTATAATCCAAGAAAGAAGGCAAGCCGCTGTTACATTGATACGTGTACAAATCTTGGCATACTTAAAAGGGAATCGAAGCGAAATAAACCTATCTGTGTTCATAATGGTTATGGTCAAAGACCCAAAGAGGTAAAGCGCTATGATGAGAAATCTCTTAGTAATACAAATATCTGGACTCAGCAAAAGAGTGTTTGGAACACACAAAGTAACACCTAAGCACATATCAGAAATGGCCATTTGTAATGCAGGCATACGGATGGAAAATTTTAGCTTTTTGCTCTTTATAAGCACCAGAATGGATAAACAATTCAGAACAGCAATGGGTAAGCCAAATAAAAACTGGAAAGGACCCAAAATCGAAGCTCCATTTGAAATTGTTACGTTTCCTGAAATGTTGAACGCCTCCTTCGGCATTGCGTTTTTTTTAAGATCCTATAGTTGTCTTTTTGTCTTATAGAAATGACAACTTATCTCAAGAACTAAAATAAGATGTTTTCATACCTCAATCTACCTTTGTCCTTCCTTCAGTTTGGCATACAAGATACATTAGTTCCAATAAATGGTGTATAAAGCACGAATTTTATTTTGCGATGAGCAAAAATTATCTAAATCATTTCGTTTGGAAAAAAGATATCAATCCTTGTAGTACTAGCAAGGAAATAACATCCGAAATGCTCAAGTGTAATGTTTCGAGCATATAGTACACTGAATGTACAGATAGGTGTGTATAAATAAACATTCTCTAAGAAAAGCCCCTCCCATTTACAAAGTATGGTATTTCGCACATGAAATGTTCCCCACGTAATTACTATCGAGAAAATCTTTTCCCAGGGTATTTAGGCAGAGATAATAATCTCCTTATATAAAAACTGTCCTCAGCAGAAATCCAGTGCAGCAAAGTCAGATTGATCAATATACATATATATAGGAAATTTCAAATAGTTTTATGCTCAAATTAGAAAAAAATATGGCTTTTTATGTTATATTTTTCGCTTTACAGCGCACGGATGATAACGTCAGATTGTCTTTTGCATGTTTCATCTGTTTTGATATTTGTTAAAAAGTAAGATCAGCCCATACCAATACATGAATTTTATGAAGGCTAATCGTGTTCAAAAATCCAGACTTGTAAGTTTGTAAATCCAAACTTGTAATTCATAATGCATATTCATTGGGAATTTGTTGGAAAAGCGCCAAATTATCATATTTTTCCCGTATATTTAGGTCACCTGATTCACTCAGGTGACCTATTGCTATCTGTTTTCGTATGTGGTCGTTCGTCGTATGTCGTTCGTCGTCAATCGGTCGTAAACTTTTGAACATTTTTAACTTCTTCTCTGGAACCACTCAACCAATTTCAACCAAATTTGGCATATAGCATTTATGAGTGAAGGGGAGTAAAAGTTGTCAAATTCATGGCCCCTGCCCCACTGGGGCCTGAAGGGTAGGGCTAAAACCATCAAAATTAATGCAATCTTCAAAAATCTTCTTCTTTACTCCTGCACATCAAGCAGTCAAACTGTTGGCATGATTGTAATAAGCATTGAGCCCTCTACCAAAATTGTGAAATTAATAGCCCCAGAGTCAGGGGTTTTGGCGCTAGGGTGGAACTCTAATGATTATATAGTGAAAATGCATTAATTCTTTGAAAATCTTCTTCTCTGCTCCTTGGTATTAAGCCGATGACCTAAGTACATAGTTATGATGAGGAAGAGTGCCTCTTCCAAAATTGTAAATTTCATGGCCCCTGGGTCAGGGGTTCTGGTGTTAGGGTGGGGCTCTAATGATTATATAGTAAAAATGCATTAATTCTTTGAAAAGTACATAGTTATGATGAGGAAGAGTGCCTCTCCCAAACTTGTGAATTTCATGGCCCCTGGGTCAAAAATTTCCATGTATGTGTGGAGGGGGGGGTAGGGCTTATTTTTTATATATTGAAAATAAATCAATGTTTTGAAAATCTTCTCCTCTGCCCCTTGGTATTAATTAAACAAACTATATACATAGTTATGATGAGAAAGGGTGCCTCTTCCAATATTGTGAATTTCATGGCCCCTGGATCATCAGGGGTTCTTGCGCTTGTGCGGGGCTCTATTAATTAATTAGCAAAAATGCATTAATGCTTTGAAAATCTTCCCCTCTGCCCCTGAGTACTAAGCAAACAAACTAATGCAATAATATCAAATGAATGTAAATGTATTAAATATAATTATAAGTAAACGTGCCTTTTCTTTGCTTCTGGGTATCTAGGAGGCAAACAGAGACCACAATCGTAATAAGACAAGCAAATGAGAGTTACGCCCCTTTGCTTGATGTTGTTACATATGTAATCAAGAAATCCTTGTATATAATTTAACTAACAGGTTATTTGATTGAATGAGAAAACAAAAAAAGAATGCTATATATATAGAAACAAAATAAAAATGAATGTTTGGTTCAAATGAGCAAAGCATGCTCAAAGTCAGATTCTTGTCAGGAAAGCAGTTTAAAAGATTGACATAAAGATTAGTTATATATTTAGCAAAAGTTGTAATTCTACACAGTATGTTTACACTGTAGTGATCTACGCTATTGTCACTGGTAGAATAGTCATGGTTGACAAGAGACTGGATATAGTTGTTTTATACTTTATCACAGTGAACAAAGAATCACAGAGAGCCAAGATGACTTATTGTAATTAGTGACAAGTGGTGAATAGCCACGTTGTATACCAAAGTCTGTGTGTGCTGAATTGTAGCACTAGGCAAGTGACAAAAACATATCTGTATGTAAGGGATACAAGACGAAGATGGTCTAATATATTAGATACGGGACTGGGACAATGTGCGAAGCACCGAGTCTCATGCAGTCCCGTATCTGACATAATAGACCATCTGAGTTTTGTTGCGAGGACCATGAGGTCCACGCAGAAAATATATAAGCGGGGTTAAACCGGATGCCATGGGCTTACGTCAGGCTACGCATGCGCAAGAATGCTAGAGAGTTCACCTCTAAGACAACTTGCCCTTAGAACAATTCGCCCATTTCGATTTAGAATAAGCCAATCATTGGCAAACCTCGCTCCAAAATCTGCACATCGCATTTATGTATTCTTTGGCGTAACCAAGATCCGAAATTTTCTTTTATACATATATCCATATATACAAACTAAATTCTATAGAAACAGAAATGTACGTAGATACTAATATTATGAAAGCTATGTTCTATCCAAGGCCCATAGGACCTACAGAATTTCAGTTGGTGGGGTGTGTGTGCGGGGGGGGGGGGGGGCACATCCAAGCAGAAGTTCTTTGATAAACAAATACAAAAAAGATGGCATTAAACATTTTTCTTTGAGGGGACACGCTAAACTGTAAAATGAGTCTTTGTTTTCTTTTGTATAGTATAATATTTGTTTTCTTTTGTATAGTATATTTGTTTTCTTTTGTATAGTATATATTATGATTTTTTTCGGGGAAGGGGGGGGGGGTGAGGGAACTGTGAAAACATTATGTAGAGGTTGCATTACCTGAACTCTTCACTTTCTGTTTCTATCAGTGTCCCTTTCAATAACAGTTATTTTGTTACAAAGAATTCGTACACATTTATATATATATATATATATATATATATATATATATATATATATATATATATATATATATATATATATATATATATATATATATATATATATATATATATATATGGTACAAACCATCTTAACTACTCTGAATCTATTTCAAACTTATTTATTTAAAAAGTGATGCTTGGGGGATTGAAAGCCATACATCAGCAAAAGTGGTCAAAATTTCACCGATCTACTTTACCATGAAGTTCAGACTCTTTGGTTTGCAGTGTTTAGAGCCTCATTATTCTTTACTATACAGTCAGTTTCTTTTAACATTTATAAGAGGAATTATAAACAGAAGAAGCATGGACACTAAAACAGGGGAAAATTAAATCAAAAGCCAATCTACATGTTTTGCAATTGAAGTGATTTTTTAATAACATAAATTGCGTTATTATATAAATAATAAATAGTCTATATTACATGTACGTGTAAATAAATTTGCTGGACATGAAGACGTGGATTTCGATTATTTCAGACGTGAATTTTTAGGTTTTAATTAGATGTACATCATTCTTTACATCTGAAATATACCTGATTTGAAAATTAAGGAATTTTCATATTTTCAAATGAAATCAGCATAAATCATTAAACACAGATACACTTACGGAACTTACTGAATTAAATATTTCTTTATTTTGTTGTAACGCAGACAATGTGATCTGCATTGTAGAACATGATGTGATACATGCACATATGTAACTTAACGTAATGCACCTTGTACTTTTATTTACTGAGAGGACTTAAAGATTAAAGGTCAGGGCAGAAACCCAAAAGAGCCGACGTTTTTCAATATCCAAACTGGACATGAAACATTTACAATGAATCTTTAAATAATTGAGTTGAACTAAATAAATTACAACTATGGAGAATAAGATGTTTTGACTTGATGTATGGTCTGAAAGAAAATGGAAGAACTTGTCCAGTCAGAAACCCACAGATTGGGATTGCTCATAACATAGAATGATATGGTCTTAATGCAAGGTTATTTGGACAAGGACTGTAAATTTGTTCACCGTCTTTCTACTGGTGAAATATTGGAAGTTGACACCTCATTCAAGATTGTTTTTTTTTTACCTTAGAATGAGTCATGAGCTTGACCCAAGGTCAGTACTTCCAGTCCGCAGCTCCGGCTTTGCAAAGAGCTTTGCTCTAGTTATCATTATTACTGTTCAAAGGCGAGTAGTAACGGTTAAAAAAAAGGGGGGGCAAGCAAAAAAAAAAAACAAAAAAAACTAAGCTGTCCAAACTCGAAAATGCTATTTCGTAAGGGGGGAGGGGCTGGACCTTCCTCCTACTGTTAAGTATATTTTTTTAACAAATGCTGGAATTTGCCAGTGTTCGACATTACAGCTACAAAAGTGGGCGAGGGCATCTAAATGAAATTTTTCACATTAAACCTACAGCAAAAGACTATATACAGAAAAAAGTCGGGGGAGGGCACCCCCCCCCCACCCTCGCGTTTACAGCCTTTGTTCAGATATATAAGTTCGGTCTGTAGAATATGGTAACTCATATTCATAACATAGGAGCGTTTTGTGTCTTCAGGTTGGGTAGGAGGGAGTTTTCAAGGTCATTAGGACAGTTGATAGGGACAAAAAACGAAAACAAATTCGAAAATCTCGGGGTTTTTCTACTAGTTAATACAGCTGCTAATTATAAATTTGAAAAAAACGCGTTCTAATTCCGTATTCGAATGTAAAGCGCCGAGGTTACTTTCGTTTTCTGTCTCTATCAACTGTCCTAAAGAGCGAGTTTGGATTATGTGTATTGTAGAGGCTCCAAGGGGAAAATTTAAGCATTATGTCCTAGAAGAATCATTACTTGACAGATCCGAGGCGGTGAGTCAGTAAAATACGGGAAAATATAACGAAAACAGAGGTTGAAGCGAGGAAGGGGTCCAAAATGGCGTCCTCCCTTGTGTTGTTTTAGTACATTGTATTACTGTATATGATTTTTTAAAATAAATAATTATTACACGCCGGGAGCAAGCCTCTGTGAATTTGTTCAAATGAAGAGCCACAACCTTTTCCAAGGGGAGATAACTAAGAAATAGTGAAAAATTGGCGACTGTAGATCTATTTAAAAATCTTCTTCTAAAGAACCACTGGGCTAGAAAAGATGAAACTTACAGGAAAGCTTTCTGACATAATGAAGATTCAAATTTGTTCAAATCATGACCCCTGGGGGTAGGGTGGGGCCATATTGCGTGATCAAAGTTTTACATAGAAATATATAGGAAAAATCTTTAGAAATCTTCTTCTCTAGAACAGCAAAGCCATTATTAGTGATATTTATTTAGAAGCATCCTCAGGTAGTGTAGATTCAAGTTTGTTCAAATCATGACCCCCGGGGGTAGGGTGGGGCCACAATGGGCTATCAAAGTATTGCATAGAAATATATAAAAAAAAAACTTTAAAAATCTGCTTCTCAACAACAGTAAAGCAATGATTAGACATATTTATACGGAAGCATCCTCAAGTAGTTTACATTCAAGATTGTTCAAATCATGACCCCCTTGGGTAGGGAGGGGCCATAAATGGTGATCAAAGTTTAACATGAGAATACATAGGATAAATCGTTAAAATCTTCTTACCAAAATAGCAAAGTCATGATCAGTCATATTAATTCAGAAGCATCCTCAGGTAAGGTATATTTGAATTTGTTCAAATCATGTCCCCTGAGGATAGGATGGACCACAGTAGAATATCAAACATATGAAAAATTCGTCTTAAGCTATGATTAGTCAAACAAATATGAAAGCATTCTCAGTTAGTGTAGTGTAAAAATAAGTACATGTAGTAAACACACTCTTCCTACCGGCTTAATCTTAAGACAGCGATGGTAGATTATAGCAGTTCTTGTAAAGTCACCTTGTAGTCACCAGATTTGTATCCTTTCAGTAATATATCTCATTATATGTTTGGATTAAAGTGTCTGACATATGATCAGTAAAATATGGCAGCCTTACATTTATTAATACACCTAAGGAACTAATAACGACATAAGACAGTCTTTAGAAAAAAAACAACACATAATTATATTTATAGGAATTGAAAGTCCGGATGGTTAACCAGAAGGTTATCTAC
The DNA here is from genome assembly GCF_033153115.1 of Saccostrea echinata. Lineage (NCBI taxonomy): Eukaryota > Metazoa > Mollusca > Bivalvia > Ostreida > Ostreidae > Saccostrea > Saccostrea echinata. The sequence goes on along the minus strand of NW_026889765.1, from coordinate 17,396,396 downwards.
TTCCGTATCTGCTGCAGATCTCGCTATAGCCTGTAAAGATTAGGGTGGACGACCAGAGAGCTACAGCGCAACCCATAGAAAAAACTGACAAGTATATTTATTGTGCACAAAAATTGCGCTCGGTTCTGGATTAATTTCTAAGAAATTCTTACCTCAACTGCAAAAGAGATGGATTTAAAAAAACGTCTGGACCAAATTATCTTGCAAACCAAGATAGCAGTATAATCTATCTAGATTTTTCAAATGTTTTAATCTAAAGAGAGTAAAAGAATATGTTAGAAACACAACGTTTGTAATATTTTGAGTTGGCACGGAGAAATAAATGGAGAAAAAAAAACGCACTTTTTTGCGCGCGATATACACATTTTTAATGGGTGGAACTGTAGCTCTCCGGTCTGTCAATATATTTAGCGTCGGATAGATTCACACAATAAATGATCTGCCTCATATATTGAATTATTTATTTTAGCCTATATGAGACAAATAGTTAAATACAAAGGATTTTGCTCGGAATCCAGTTGATGTTAACCTCAATGTTTTCTTCTTTATAAGTAGTATCCAAGTTATATATATATATATATATATATATATATATATATATATATATATATATATATATATATATATATATATATATATATATATATATATATATATATATATATATATATATATATATATATATATATATATATATATCACAAGCAGCATTAATGAGAGTCAAGTATATGTGCATACCCAAAAATGTCAGGAGTGCAACATTTGATGTTTTGCTCTCAAGCATCAAAAAAATATTATCATTATATGATTTTCTGATTTTTATTTTGGAAAATAAAGACACAAAGAACATTTTTACCAAATAGATTTATCAATTACAGGATCTGTCTGTGCTTCAGATCCATATTTCTATGGTCAGGAGTGCAACACATTTTTTTTAAAGATTCAAGTTGTGTGACGAAAAGACTTCTATTCATGCTCAGAAGTATTCATTCATTAATAATGATCTTTTTGTATGATCTAATGCTAAATTTTGAGAAGGAAGTCACGTGACGGGCTCTAGTACTGACGTGCTTTCGATAGCTCCGTCTTTTTGACCATTTTTCTAAGCCTTTGCGGCAAGGATTCTATATTTTTGTGATTTGATATTATATGTGTATCTTTTGAACTCTGGATATATGTTTCCCGAACTTTTTCCTTGTTTTTTGGATTTATTTTCTTTGTGTTGCTTTATGTTTTGTGTTTAAACTAGGGATGTCAACGAGTACCCGGTTAACCGGGTACTCGATCGAACGTCCGAGTATCGAATACTAAAAATGGTACTCGGTTACTCGGATGTGTAATTTTTTAATATTTCAAAGTACATATTTTTATCAAAAACTTTTCAAAAAATAACTTAAATATGAACACGGTAATTAGCGTGTCGTCATCTACACCCGTAAAACACCCGTTATCGCCTGTGGCTGTGTATATATAGTAATTAGTGACCAATCATTTGGTACACAGCTGTTCTCACCTATTGTGATCCTTAATTTTTAGATGGCTTCAATGATTGTTTTCAGCGAACATCGTTTAAGTATGGTCTATTACCTTCAAATCATTTTTAAATTATTTAATTAATATACGACAGCGAAATCGGACATTCATAACCCACTTCACAAGTGAAGAAATATTTAGAAATAATTAAAGATTTTAAAAGATGCTGAAAGTCAGTTTGCGTAGTAAGTTAATTGTATACGGAGGAAACAACCAGCAAATGAAATAATATTAGACTAGCGATCCCAACAATGTCCGTTCCTTCTCTTTCGCTAGTCTTATCATCACAAACCTGCGTAACAGCTTGTCCTCCTTTTGCGTTCATGAAATAGATCCTATACAAGAACTGTAAACCATTTGTAATTTTTGATGTATTAATTGTCTTTTGTGTTTATTTGATAAATAAATTAAGTACCAAAAAATCATTTCCCTTGGACTCGATGTTTATATACATTTACAAACGTGATAAAAACAGCTTTGGGGTTTAGCAGAGCTTAACGGGGCTCAAGAAAATTAACACACTTGTTTTTACATTTTTGTTACCGAGTACCCGGGTACTCGATCGGAAAAACGTCCGAGTAACCGATTATCAAAAATTGACCGATTTGACATCCCTAGTTTAAACCTATCTGTCTGTACTACCGGTGAGTAGGTATTCACGATCTATTGAACTACTTGGTCTACCTGGTTTACCTGGTTAACGGAACAGTAAACAGTAAACATGGAAGGGGTACAGACCCTAAAACCTGTATACTTAAGAAACAGGGATATACAAACAAATAAAGATAAAATATTCTCCGACTATGATCTAGCAGAAGCAGCAGGTGCTGTAGTTTCTGATGTGATGTGCATACAGAGGGATAGAGATTTGTGGCGGATATACATCAAATTCGCGGACAGTAGAGCTACACTAATAAATGGGGGATTTAGACTCGGAAGCAGAACTGTCCAGGTTTTTGACACAAATCCATATTCCGCAGGGATGGAATCTCCGGATGAAAATGTCATTCGTGTCTTGGTGAAGGGAGTTCCCCTCTCTGTAGAAGATAGCTGTATTATAGGCATGCTTGAAAGCTTTGGTGCTAAGTTAACCAGTGACATCAAATACGAAAAAAATAGAAACCCTAAAACTCACAGAATGACTGAAATTTTGAATGGAAACCGTTTTGCATATATGTCACCTTTGGAAAATGGAAAGTTCCTACCGCGCTCTGCCACATGCGCTGGTCTTCGCTGTACCATATCTCATAAAGGTCAGCCTGTCCGTGAAAAAAAAGAAGAAATGCACAAATTACTGGGCGGATGACCATTTTAGGAGCAACTGTGAATTCGAGCAGTGTTGTAGGATTTGTAAACAGCCTGGTCATTTTCCGGGATCTGATCAATGTAAGTCATATGTTGCTAATCAAGAGGATATAGCGTGCTTTTCTGGGCAGGAAAATCCTTTGTCCAACTTCTTTCCGACCGAAATCAAGGTCTTCCAACAATCGTACCAATCAGCGGAGCATGCCTACCAACATATAAAGTCCTTACGATCAGGAGACCTTAGCCGTGCAGAAGCCGTTTGTAAAGCAGAAACTGCCTTAGAAGCCAAGCGCATAGGAGGTCAGGTTCTTGAATCAGATGCATGGTTATCATCTAAAGATTCAGTTATGAGTAAAATTCTGGAGGCCAAACTTGAACAGTGCTCCCAATTTAGGGATTCCTTAAAAAAAGTAAGAAAAACAGATATCCTGGTGGAATCGACATGGGACGAGTATTGGGGTAGTGGGCTGAACTTTATTGGAACATCGCATACAGTCATGCAGCATTGGCTGGCCCAAAATAGACTCGGGCGCCTGCTCGACGATATGGCCGCCAAATTATAACGACCGAACTCCAGATCAGGATCCAGTAGCAGCACCAGAACGGCGAGGAACAACAAAGGAAAAAAATCATAGTTAGCTATACAGCAATGGTAAAACTAGAAAATAATGAATAAGCTAAATATAATTTCAGTTAACTGCAGAGGTTTAAATACTGCAGAAAAGCGAGTAAAGTTTTATACATGGATAAATGATAGTCTGTTTGATATCATATTTATTCAAGAAACTCATTATATCGAAAAGAATGTTTTAAAATATGATGCTCGTTGGAAAGGTGTATCTATTCACAGCTATTCAAATTCCCAGCAGGGGTGTTTCAAAACTATTTAGAAAAGATTTACCTATCAGAATAATTAGCACGCATAGATCAAACGATGGTAGAAAACTTCTGGTGAATGTAGATTATGATGAGAAAATTATAACACTTGTCAATATTTATGCACCGAATGATATTTATAATAGATCGGATTTTTTTAAACGTGCTAAAGACTGGATAAGTCTGGATAAGTAAATATACAGAAAGTTTTGAAAATATTTTGATATGCGGAGATCTGAACTGTATATCAAACAATAATAATGATAAAAGTATTCATGGGCGGATACAGGATTTGTGATTGGGGGGGGGGCGTGGATAACTTTGTTCAGGCAGGGGGTCTGGGGGCCGCCTTAAGGCCCCCAGTGGGCCCAGGAGGCGAAGCCCCCGGAAGCTCCTGAGTTTTCGTGTATTTTAAGAGTAAAACCAGGCACAATAATAGGGGTATTGGTTAGTTTATATGTACCAAAGTTTGGCATTATTAATACTAGTCATATCATACTTTGAATAGAGGGGGCCCAGGGGGCGAAGCCCCCTGAAGCTCCTGGGTTTTCGTGTATTTTAAGAGTAAAACCAGGCACAAAAATAGCGGTATTGGTTTGTTATATACCAAAGTATGGCATTATTGATATTAGTCATATCATACTTTGAAAATTTTAGGGATGCGTGCTCCCCCCACGCCCCCCCCCCCTTAAATCCGCCAGTGGTATTCATTCCTAAAACAACTATTGAATAGTTTAGACTTGCATGATTTATGGAAAACTATGAAAAGTGATAAACAAGGATATACCTGGTGTAATTGAGAAAATTCTCCAACAAGTAGAATTGACTATATTTTACTTTCAAATAATTTGTTATCAATGTAATACTATAAGACTCCAAAACATTCCTGGTTCACATTCAAATGGTACTAGAATGTCTGATCATAAATGTATATTTTTTTTCTATGTTAGTAAATGAAAACCTTAGAGGTCCAGGATACTGGAAATTTAACACATCTTTAAAATTGAAAATGAAACTTTTATCAGTGATATGAACATCTTTCTCAAACATTATAATTTTGATAGAGAAAATCCAACAGAATCTTGGGAAGACTTAAAGAGAAATATTAAAAAAATTTGTATAAATTTTTCTAAGAGTTTTTCAAAATCTTACAAAAGTAAAATAAATTTTATTCAAGAAGAATTAAATAAAATAGAAGACCTACCCTATGAAAAAATAGATATGAATAGAAAAAGAAAATTAGAAAACGAGTTAACAGAACTGATTAACAAAAGAGCAAAAGGTTAGATCAAGGTCAAACTGGATTGAACATGGAGAGAAAAATACTTCATATTTCTTAACCTTAGAAAAGAAAAGACAGATATCAAATATAATAAAATCTTTGAATACTGAACACGGTACTGTTTTTGATGAAGATGAAATACTACAATCAACATGCACCTTTTTCGAAAAATTATACACGTCAAAAAATGAAGCTGATAATAAGATAGATGAATATCTCAACGATTTACAGTTAGAATATACTATAAATGATAAGGAAAGAAAAAAACTAGATAAACTTCCTACAATATCGGACTGTAAAGAAGCAGTGTTTAAAATGAAGAAAAATAAATCACCAGGACTTAATGGATTACCTTGTGAATTTTATCAAACGTTCTGGGAAAACATTAAAGATTTTTATTATCTGACTCAAGGAGATTTTTGCAAAAAAAAAACGAAATGACATATACACAAAGGTTATCTTTAATAACTCTTTTATTTAAAAAAGGAGACCCTAAGAATCTGACAAATTATAGACCTATTAGTCTAACAAATACTGATTATAAAATAATTGCCTTTATCTTAGCTAACAAACTACAAAAAATACTGGATAATGCAATACATGTAAATCAATCAGCAGATAATAAAGGGCGTAATATAGCTTTAAATGCAAGATTAATTGTTGATATTTTTGAGTATTATGAAGAAAATGACCTGGATTCAATATTGTTATTTCTTGATTTCCAAAAGGCTTTTGACTCTGTTGAATGGAATTTTATGTTGAAAGTTCTTAAAAAATACAACTTTGGAGAAAATTTCTTAAAATGGATTACCATATTATATAATAAGCCTATATTTAGAATAAAAAATAATGGGTGTATATCTAAAACATGTGATATGCATAGAGGTATAAGACAGGGATGTCCTGTTTCTGCAATTTTATTCCTATTTGTAGTAGAAATATTAGCCATTGCTATTAGATCAAATCCTAACATAAAGGGTTTTGAAAAGCCTGGAATGACTTATATCATAAAGATAATACAACATGCAGATGACTGCACACTTCCTTTAAAAGATAAGAAGTCCCTTAAACATTCTTTGGAGGTTATAAAAAAAATTCAGTAATGTATCTAGCATGAAACTAAACATGACCAAAACAGAGTGTCTTTTAACAGGTCAGTGGAAAAATTTGTACCAGCAAATAGAAAATGTTGACGTAAATAATTCCTGCATAAAAGCTCTAGGGATTTACATAGGACATAACAAAGAAATATGTTACAATAAAAACTGGACAAAAATTGTAGATGATTTAGAAAAACTTTCTGAGTCATGGAAAAAAAGAAAATTAACAATTTTTGGCAAAATCTGTGTAATTAATGGTCTAGCAATATCAAAGATTATATATGTTGGGTCAATTTTAAG